>NC_051180.1:72320742-72433242 GCF_013339695.2 Rhipicephalus sanguineus | reverse complement strand
CACGCGCACACACACGCGCACACACACACACACACACACACACACACACACACACACACACACACACACACGTATATGAAGACTGGTCTGGAAGGGGTTGCCTCAGGAACTGGAGGTAATTAAACATATCTGATTGTCATAATTAGTTTTTTTTTGCTGCAGCACACCTAATTAGGCTTGGGAGCATTATTATCAGAGCTGGGCGAAACAGATATCAAATTAACGCATGTCTATGTGGGGGGGGGGGGGGGTAGCTCACGGGAGACCGTTCCTCCACCTTACACTGCTACCGTGCTGCGTGCTTCACGTAGGCCTGGTAATTTTGTTCGTTGCTGGTCTTGCATATCAGTAAAAGCTATACGCAAAGGAATCACTCAAAGTATTTCACATTGTAATTATGACAATCACTAGTTATTCTTATCAATTCTTGTGGTGGCTTACAGTTTCCCTCTGTCGCTCCTTTGCATGTGAATTAATGTATTTGCAAACAGTGAAGTACAACAGAGCGCACCAAAGTGAAATGGAAATGTGGTACAGCTGTATGAGGAACCCAGGGGCGTAGGCAGAATTTTTTTTTTTTGGGAGGGGGGGGTGGAGGAATGGCAATTTCTTGATCTGAAGTTGGTGCCGGGCAGGTAGATGTGGTCGAGTCTCATTTTGTGCTCTGCATGTCACGGCAAAGAAAATTTCTAGAGGGGGGCGGGGGCACGGGCCCGGTGTGCCACCCCCTGGCTACGCCACTGGAGGAACCCACTCTGATGTGCTGGGACGTATCCAGGATTTTATTTCATGAAAGGGTGGGGGGATGGGGGTATCAGACCCCTTTGTATTATGTACGTCCGTCTGTTTCTTGTGTGCGTGTGCATTACACACATCCAAAGTGAAAAATTTCGGGGGGGGGGGGGGTTGGGGGTGTTTGAAAACCCTATGGTGTCCCGAACACCGCGGTCAAGGTACTTATATCACGGCTTTAATTGTGCATGTTCGCGCCGTTTGGTTTTCGCCAAGTGGCATAAAAACCGCGTACTCCTTCTGTTCTGTACTCCGCTGCTCGCATACGAATGAATGCTAGGATTAGCACATGTAAAAGAACATTACACGCATGTATGAGTGCGCACGCATATTTGCGGTTAGGGAAACAACACTCACCCCAGAAATTATGAAACGTGTACAGATGCCGGTGCCTGAAAGCAGACATACTGGTCGAACCTGCAAATCACACAAAACGGTATTTCCTGGAGCAGCACTGAAAGTACAAGACACACAAAAACAAAGCATGACTCGCTCTGTTCAAATTAGCTCCACTTGCGTTGCGCTAATGGCTTGAGCAACAGGAGCACCAAAAAGAGCTCAGATTTGAATGAATTAAATGAGCTCAGATTTAATTGACTCCGCGGTACACTGTATTCTGAAGGCAGGTCGAGGTTATAAGCAAGAGCAACGCGAAGCAAGCTTGAAATCGCTGAAATGCGCCTTGCCATTTCCGTTTGCCTTCGCAAGGCAAAAAAAGGCGAGCCACCTACGCACGCAGCCGAAATAGCAACGCGAGAAATTGCGTTTGTGTAGGTACATCTAAACCTGCTCACAGCCGGAGGCAGCGCTCCGTTCCCATGACGACCTCTACATTTCCATGGCAACCAGAACTCGGCGCAGCGTACGTTCTCTCTGCCGCAAATGAGCCGCATGCCTCTCAAGTGCCCGTAGCAACTGCGGCACACAAAGCCTGTTTGGAGACGCGCCAGTGGTTTGTGTTTCTGCCGCAATGAACCGGGTTGAAACATCAGACGGACAAAGTTTGTGTAGTTAGCGCGCGTCGTACAGGGCGGCTGACTCTGGGTTTCAAAATAAGAATGGTCAGGCGCGTGATCTCAGTATTTATCTCGCCATACGCGAACGCGACCTGAGCGTATAAAGACAATGAGAAATATTTTAAATACGCGCGCGCTCGTGTTTATTTAAGGATATAGAGGTAAGCGTGAAAGATATGCCGTCGAACGTTGCGAATCGCCCATTGCAGAGACGCAACGGGCTTTCACGGTCTCTGTGGAGCCATGCAGCCTCGGCTTTTGATGCTGGCGCATACCCTTTAATCACACCGCGATTTTTGCGACCTGTTGCGGCTCCAGTCCCACACAAGCTGTGTTCACGGTCCGTTTTACTTGGTGAAACGTGCGACATCTAAGTAATAAAAATAGCGGCAGAGCTGGCAAAAAGAACCAAAGTATATTGTGGCCAGCAGCCAGGCCTGTCATTCCTGACTCGCTGCACTGCTTGTACTGCTGTCACACCAGTGATAATGAGGAAGCAGCGCTCCGTTTCGAGTTTTCAACGGCCATCTGTAAACTGACGGTTTCGCAACCGCTTCGTCATCAGCGTTGACGACGGGCGCGCCTAGTAGTGTGTGTAGGGAGTGCCAACACGGCTGTCAGAACTTTTGTAAGGGGAGCACTTGCTCGTGTTCTGGAACAAGCAAGGGAAAATAACGCCGGCGATGACTGACGATGTTGCATTTGTGTCTCGAAAATAGACGGCGGGTGCCGTTAGATGTTATCAATAATGAGCTTTTGTGTGGCATGCGCCTTAGTGGCTACGATAAGTACTGTATGACTCTGTATGAAACTTGTAAGCGACTAAAGCTACGTGGTATTTGTGTATATGATCCTTCGGTAAAAGATGTCGCGTAACGCCAAAACAGACGTTAAACAAAAGTTAGGGCCAGCATTTTTTGCTGATGCGTTGCGCCCGATTATACGCTGGTCTTATCATCCACAGCTCACAGTCGGTTTATCCTGTTAATGAGATGGAAGCGTCGTCGCCAAGTGTAAAAATCGAGAAAAGGAATTAGCATCGTAAAAGGGATCGTTACAATATGCCAGCCCAGTTCACGCGCGCTATCTTAACGTTATAGAAGTGACGGTGCTCCAAGAAACCGGAGGACCCAATTCCTTACTGTAGGCATATGTAGCGAAGAAAAGACAGAAGCTGTGTACATTCGATATAAGGTCGCGGGTTCGAATCCTTCTGGATGGCCAGCTGCGCCGTCAGGGTCATGCGGACATCCGATACACGTTGTGCTTCTATGTCACAGGTGAAAATGGGGTCAGCAGCACTGGGCGTGATTTTGTTCATTACGTTTTACTTGTGACGACGCTCACCGTTGCCATGGTATCACTTTCTTTTTGCACAAACGCGCGCCTAAATATGGATAGTATTTCAGGCACGCGCAGACAATCGTTCACAAAACGGAGGTGATCGCAAAAGCGTGCTTCACCCCACGAAGAGTCTTATTGTGGAGAAGCCACCTTTACCGACTCTGGTTACGCACGCATTCATGGACAGCTTTAACTATTAATTGTCGTACATACAACGCTGTTTGCGATTCCCACTAGTTCATTCGACCCGCCGTGGTGGCTTAGCCCGTAAGGTGTCGCCCTGCTAAGCTCGAGGGTGCGGGTTCGAGTCCCGGCCACGGCGGCAACATTTTGCTGGGGACGACATTCAAAAAGAACACCCGTGCAAGTTAAAACCTCCCAGGTGGTCAAAATTAATCCACAGTCTCCCATTCTACGGCGTGTCTCATAATCGTATCGTTGTTTTGGCACCCCCCCCCAAAAAGAAAACCGAGCATTTATTATTATTATTATTAATGATTCATAATTCGTTTGCAAGTTATTCAATAGTTCACACTGACACGAAGCGCTGACTGAATAGCTCGTTTGAAGCAGATATAGCCGTGATTCTTAAGCTGAATCACGGGTAACTGTACCAAAGCCAGTTATAAACTATCGTAGTGTTTCTGGCCCTTTCATGCATTTGCCATTTGTCTTTATTCAGTGCTCCCACTATAGGGTAGCAAAGCGGATTTTGTTGTTTTTGTTTACTTTACAGTCTTTTTCCTTTCTCCTTTTTTCTGGCGAATCCACTTTGAACGATTTTTTTTACGGTGACGCGGGAAATTTAGACATATACTCATTCACAAAGTGTGCATGGGCGTTCAGGTTACTTTTGCACTTCAGTTCACAAAACGGTGGTTCGCTTAAAAATGTAACTGGAACAATGGTGCGCGTTTATCGAAAGTTTGATGGCGCACAACTCTAAATCCGCTCTTTAATTCGCTCCCGTTAGAATTTAATTTTAAAACGGATTATGTCGTCGCTGAGCGGTCTTGCAATCTCACCGACTACAGTTCGTCAGTTGCAACGCGTACCGTAATGTAATTACATTACGACATTACGTAGTGAATTTTGTTTACCTAGTAGATTATGTATTTCGATTTTTCGAGTCATATCCGTCGCTTCGCATAATCTAACTCAAGGGCTACAATAGTTCTATCTGTCGCAGTCTAACTTTTTTTTTTAAATTCTGTATTGTCTAAAACATGAATAAGAAAAACCTACATTATGTTATTACGGGATTCTGGGGCATGTGATTTATGGGACGTATGCGTTTTTTCAACGGCGCGCCATGGTAAGTTTATGGTGTTCGAGTAGTGCAAACAAACGTAGGCTGAAGGTAAGAAAAAACAAAAAGAGCAGGATGCTTACATATCGCATAGCTAGAGCCGCATCGACAACGTGATCCAGGAATAATCTCTCCTTGGCGGGCGGCGATCTCGCGGTCGTTTATATTTCGGCGCCTTGTCGACACGAAAAATTCAACCAGCCGCGCCTCGAAGTCACACCAGGCCTGACGTGGCGCTTGGCACGCGTCCACTCACACACTCGGCGATTCCGTGCACTATAGCTTTTTTGTGAGCGAGCGGGTGGGCTGTGTATTACCACGATCTGAGGGCGGCAGGTCACCCATCCGACGTATACCCGTCCTGAAACACTGGCTAGGGTGTCTAACACGCGTAATGCGATAGTTGTGGGTTCGCTTCCCACCGGCGGCAAGTTGTTCCTTTCGTCCACTTACGTTTCCCTTTATTTAATAGCTACTACACTTTAATTTAGTTCTACGCTATCCGAAGGTTGTAGTTTCGGTCTTTACCAGCGGCATGTTGTCTTTTCGTCTACTTTAATTGCTTTACATTTATATAATAATTACCGCGTTACAGTTAAAGACTACAAATAATGCCCCGACACTTTCATTGGCTTCATTGTCTCCTGGTTTCATTAGGCTGTGCATAACAAGGAAAACGAATCCTTGGTCGATTCCTCTTCCTTCTTTTTCTACAAATAACGTCACCCATGCTTCCCTTGGCCTCCGTTGACTTCATGTTGTTGCATCAAACAAAAGTGTTTCTTCGACCCATTTCCCATCTTTCGTTCATGCGTGTAGGCTTTTCAGTGGTCCTTGAGGGACCCACAGGAACAACGAACATTGTTTGAAAAAAAAAATATATATATATATATTTTCTACTATATTGAGCCTTGCATGAATAAACGTACGCGTAGCGGGCTTCACGCTTGCGTAGCACTGCACGGAACTACAGTTACTAAGGTGGATCGCGACACAGCGTCCGCCTTGCTTTCGGTTCCGCTCCCCTGCATGCACAGAACGACCGGCTCGACTATAACGACTGCAAAACAGCAGAGATCACGGTATCTCTTAACGTCTTGAGGCACTCATCCATGCACGCGTTTGTCACTGCATGATCACGGTGTACGTCAACAGATAGGCATTCGCTTGAGATTTTAGTAAACGATCTGATGAAGAACGAATTATTACTTCTTCTTCTTTTTTTCTTTTTTTGCACATTTGCCCGCAGACATTCATAAATTCCCTCGCTTCGGGATAGCCAATGTTGCACGGCTGCATTAATGGGACAAACAGGGATCGCGTGTGCTCAGTCAGTCGGATCCCGATGCTCATGATTGCTCAAGTTTAGGACTATAAATTCACGAAAGAGAAAGGATTGGGAGAAATATGCGACAATTTTTATATGATTTCACTATGAACTGTTGAACGTAGTGTGTCAGATCTGTTAAACCGATTGAATGGAACGTCTGCGTGCAGGAGTTTGAAACTAACTGAGAAAGTGCTAAATTTGAGCAGACAATGTAGGAGCAGCGGTTAGCTCACCTACGCCGAACATGCTTAAATACATACATTTACGCTGGGACACTTTGAATATGTATCGCTATTTGTCAGATTGTACAGAGTTTTAATTGAAGCAGCTGTTAGAACGAATTTGTTAGCATGCCTTGGTGCGCTTTTATAATCGACATAAACCTAAGCGGTCAGAATCAACCCAGAGACTTCGATAAGGCACCTTCGGATGCTGATGCTCTTGGCTTTGAACGCACATTAAATTGACCGACTCGATATCTTGGCACGACATAGGCCGCGTAATTGCAGCATGTGCTTCTGAAGTTAACACCACAATAAGTTTATTCTGAGGGAAATGTTAATTAACCTAATTTGCGTAAATGCTATCGTTTAGAACTAGTACTAAAGTAGAAACATAGTGCAATGCGATCTGCTTGAAAGAAATAAAAAAAAAAACCTAACCTCTTGTAGCACTTGGAGGACTCGAAAAGAAATTCTTTAACGCGGAACACGCAGTAGTACACGACTGATCCGCGAGCATACGCTCCTGCCTTGCGTGGATAGAAAATATTCATGAAGTGGCGGACTTACTTCAAGTCTTCCGTAGCTGGATGAACACCGCTCTGCGACTGTGCTTCGAATGCGCTCCCACCGCGCTCTGCTCTGCCTCGCAGTTGCGGATAAGCTGCGTGCTTATTTCGGGGAGTTTATTTTGGTTCCGCGACCCTCCCCGAGCATTCTCCGCCCGTGTGCTCAGCGTTTGGCTTTTTCGCCGAAGGCTTGCGAGGGTGTGCGACACCTTGGTCATGTGGTAGCAATTACCGAACGGCAACAGAGTAACCGGTATAGTGATCGACTGCATAGCTGCGTGTGCTTTTCGCTCGATTGCGTCACAACTTACTGCAGTGAAAACACCGACTCTCTGCCTGCAAGGTCTTGCAGCACGCTTTGTGAGGTATTGAAGGACACGCATTTCTTTTACGAGTGGAGCGAAGTTGTAGCGTCGCGGTAGTTGCATGTATCGCCTGTTTGCACGTTCAAAGGGCGTTCAAATCGCGCGCCAGAACTTGTACATCTGTACGTGGTTGTGGGGTTGTGGTACGAAACATCTCGAACGCCCTTCGAGGTGTAGTGCGACGCGACCGCGGAATTTTAAGGCACCGAGGTATTCCGTAAATTATGAGCTCGGCGGCTGAGGAACGGTTTAACATTGACGCCGTTTTTACACGTTGCATCGACGAATCACGCAAGCGCACGTAGTGGACGCCTTGAACTTCAAAGGCGCCACCGGCGGATGTCGTCAGCGAACGACGTTTCCGTTCGCAAGCTGCGGTCGCATCTGCACGCATCCGTGCAATGCGGTGCCCGTTGTTCGCCTGATGCTGATCGCAGCTTTTATAGGCTCTTTAATTTCGAATTTACCCGTTTTTGGGAAGTGGCGCTCCATTAGCTAACATCTCTTTGATGAGCGTGCCTTCTAGCGCTATCGGAGTTCAAGGTGCCGCCAACGTAGCAGTGACGGTTGTGCGCGAGCAGACGAAATCGAACGTGTTTGATTTCAGAGGGCCGCTGTCACAACCGATGGGGAACCCCGTCAAGCTTTTCTTCTATGCTGGAGGCATATTCCTGACATACTTCTACTACGGAGTGTTACATGAAGAGATGTAAGTCCATGTCTACACTCTTACCATCTTTTTTTACACGTGTCGTTTAATTCTTCAGGATGATGGGCACCATTCAATGTCGGCATATGCCACAGCATAGCTGCTAGTAACGCTTGTTCATAGGTGTTGTTATTTCTGCTGTTGTAGTGTGCTTGCTAATGCTACCTGCATTTTTGAGCGCTCTCTTAGATGTGAATTCACTCGTGAGATGTGAGCGTGTGGGACTTAGAAACTCGAAATGCGGCGGCTGTCCGCACCATTCATTCGTGTGTGTTTGCATTTTTTCTTACTCTTGTAGAACCCGGACCAAGTATGGGCCCAAGAAAGAAATGTTTGTTCATGCGCAGTCGCTGCTTTTGTTTTCGTGCGTCATGAATGTCCTCTTTGCAAAACTGAGTGAGTCTCCGTGGTTTGAATTGCTTATTATGTGTTAGCCTGCCACATCTATGTGAACGTAGGCAGAGTATGAAATCATATGAAGCTGGCATTTAACACAGCAGAAGATTTAGATACCTGAACTTTAATTGCCCACTGCAGTGCTTTATTGCTTACTTTTGTTGCTTTATCTTGCTGGAAATATGAAGAAAAAAAAAAGGCATTGAACATATATTTGAGATACTCAGAACTGGAAATAGATAATACTGATAATAAATGATACAGATAACATGCATAGCGTTGATGTGCACACGATTCTGTTGCAGGAGTGAAACTTTTCCACAGAGCATGTTTCCTTGATGCACCAATATTTTTTGCTTCGGTTTGCCTTGTCAATACATACTTGCACTTAAATCAATCTAAAAAGACAGGGCGTGCAAACAAGGACACAAGAAAGAAGTCAGGACACCACAAACGCCGTTTGTGGTGTCCTGACTTCTTTCTTGTGTCCTTGTTTGCACGCCCTGTCTTTTTAGAATGAATACTTACCAACTAGCTCAGCTCTCTGTTATTCTAAACTTAAATCAAGCATGTAATGTGTCAAGAATTACATATTAAATCTAAATGAAATTTCTCACTTGTTTATTTTGTTACCTGACTCTTGGTACTGCCTGCACTGCCTTGAACAACACGCATATTTGTTTTCTGTTCTAGTGTTATCCACTTTCCTTAAGCAAGGAGTCGATACAACAAGGAGATCCTACTACATGATATCATCTTTCACTTACTTAGGTGCCATGCTTGCAAGCACAATATGCTTGCAGTTTGTGAACTACACCACACAGGTAAATGCTTGTCGTTAGTTCAGCAATTGTGAAATAATGGGTCCCCTAGTGCTGGCTTTTGTAATTAATTATAGTGAACACTTAACAGGGGTTTGCTATGATTGTGTGTTGGGAAGCCACTGCATTGCGAGTGCAAATGTGACCCAGCTGGCTTCTCAAAGCTTTATGAAATTGCAATAATTATTTTGATCTTTCTTTGTTTTGCTGTGTTGAGAAATCTAGCCCAGTATTATGTTAATAATTCCTATCACTTCACCTTATACTGCTCACTGCTGGCTGATACCAGGGATGGCTTTGAACACTGTTGAAGTAGGAGAAGTAAGAGAAGCATTATGCTGTGGAACAGCATCATCATCAGCCTAACTGCACACATTGCAGGGCAAAGGCCTCTCCCATGTTCCACCAGTCAACCTGGTCTTGCGCTTGCTGTGGCCACGCTATACCCGCAAACTTCTTAATCTCGTCTGCACACCTAATTTTCCTTCTCCCCCTCGTGTGTTTGCCTTCCTTTGGAATCCAGTCTAATACTATTAATGACCAGTGCTTATCTTGCCTATGTGTTACATGCAGTGCCCATGCCCATTTCTTCTTGATGTTGACTAAGATGTCCTTTCAGAAAAGAAGATGAGGATGACAATATAAAATTGCACAAGTTGTTTATCTGGGCAGTGTTACACACACCACTGGAAGGCAGGTGTTTGCCAAGATGCAAATGACAGCTGACACACTACCCTGCATAGGAAGGCGAGAAGAGCGTGTACGAGAGAAGACTGTGCATGTAATCCTGATTCTCACCTTTACATGTGAGATGGTGGCAAAAAATTCAAGGCTTTCGATATCATGAAGTGAGCCTTGGTTAAGCACTTTTGAGATTGCCAATTTCTCAGAGGCATCGAAACAATGAATCCAAGGGCAAAGCTTAGTGCCTAAGATACCTCATAACGTTAGCCAAGCATGACAAATTGGAGTGCCACTTGGCGCTCGATACAAAATCTCCGATTGAGGTGTTCTGGTCATTCAAGTAATACGAGCTCCACTGTCATAGTATACGGTTCCCCAGTTGTCATTGTAGGTGTCTATGAGACTCCCCATGCAATACAGGCAACTGTTCTTGAATGTTACATTCAGTTGAAGGTGATAGTGTGACCTGCTTTAACAGCTCAGCTGTTGAAGCTCGCCGTAATTTGTCTGTCAGAAACAGAGGTGATCAACATCGTGTACCGGCACATGCTCTCTACATCCTCTTCTTCATCTTCCTCCTCTTCTGCTTTGCTCTCAGAACATGTGCACCGATTTCTCCGGCGTGGCCTGTAATAACTCTGACGGGTGAGAGAACGAGTAAAGACAGAGAGAAAGAAAGAGATACGATGAAAGAGAAAGAGAGAAATTCTTGGCAAAAAAACATTCTTCACAAGGTGGGATTCTCACCCGTGTACCCTCAATTCGAAGGCAAGCGTCCTAACCACTTGGCTATCCAGGCACACGCAGAGCATAACATAGCCTTGTATAGCATAGTGTAGCAAGGGGGTGGGAAAGGGGAGTGAGTGTGAGGAGGAGAGATGTGATGATAAGGAGGAGGGGAGAGAGTAAAGAATAGTATAGAAAGAATGCGAGAGAGAGAAACAGAGAGAAAGAAATGCAGAAAGAGAATCAAAAGAAAGGGAGAGAAAGAAATAGAGTGAAAGAGAGAGAAAAGGATAGAAAGAAGGAGGAAGCGAGAAATAGAGAGAAAGAAAGGGATGAAAGAGGAAGAAAGATAGAAAGAGCAAGAAAGAGAAAGAAATAGAGAGAAGGGGAGAGAAATAAGTAGATATAAACAGAGAGGAAAAAAGACAGAAAAACAGAGAGAAGAAGAAAAGAATTAGAGGAAGAAAGAAAGAGAAAATTTGCAAAGCTTAGCAAAACAGCAAACGCCAGGACTATATAGGTGCCCATTAGCTCCGCTGTCTCTTCAGCATTGCGCTTCCAGTGCAAGCGGCGCTAATTTTTTTTACCAGAGGGGAAGTAGCCATGAAATTTTCTGTATTACTCTGGGAAGTTATTTTGGTGAAGCAGCAGACTGCAGATGTGATCCCTTGCTTGAGACGCAAGCCAACCACAAAAGTATTGGGAACCCACCATAGCGTTAACATGTCATCTCCAATGCGGGAAAATACTGCTGTCGTAGTAAATCAGTTCAAAGATGACGGAAGTGCCGAAGTCTGCTGTTTTCCTTTTTTTTTCGTATCAATATGTGTATTATGAATCATAGGTGGAGGTGTGCAAATAGTGAATATTAGAACTGAATCAAATACAAATACTATAGTCATTCCACTGAATTGAATACGAATCGAATAGTTTTTACATAGTAAGGAAACCATTTCAAGGTAGCCCTGGAATTTCACATTTTATTTGAAACAAATATTCACAAGCTTTATCAAAGGATCATTGCAATTACGTTTAACCAACTGAAAATACCACAACTATGTCAACTGACGTAAGCTTGTATACAGCAGCGACTAGAGCCTTCGAGAGGTTCTGTAACTGCATGTTGAAATGCAGCAGTGACTGCAGTATTCAAGATGGTACTTTGTCATGAGCTTTTGTATAGAATTAAGAATTAAGCAATGTTGAGCCAAACTCCATACAAGCTAAATATGTAATGAAACATAAATTAATTCTCAGATTGGGCCTTAGCACCAAAAGCAGGTAAACAGCAGTGTTGAATACTGTATCCACACGAACAATTTATATGAACACAACACATGCATCTGCTGTAATTCATGTAAACGTGTAAAAATTGCTCATCTGAAGTCTGAAGGTGAATGCAGCCATATTCCCCACCTTCAGTTATTAAGAGATGAAGACAGGAACTGACTGATGCAGTGCAGCTGCAGCATAGCAAAAACTTTACTCGAGGAAGCCTAACACAGTAAGACAAACACATAAATAAAATTACAGGAAACAATACGTGCCTTTTTTCAATGGAAATGCAAGACAAAATAAATTTAAGTGTGCCACCTACATAAATAACTATTATCTCGTGAGATAAATAACATTGGCTACTCGCAAACTTATCGAGAACAATGCCAGTAAATTGCGAAAAGTGTTTGGTGCTAAGCCTACTTAGCATGAAACGGGAAAGAACACTTTCATCCAGTGATCAATATAGTGTTGATGTTCCCATAAAAGCTTGGTCTGCATAAGTACATGTTGGTAATAAAATGATTAAAACAGGAAAAATGATTCCTTGCTGTTCTAACGCGTCATTCCTTTGGGGTTTTCCTATCTGTGCTGATTATTAAATAAATATTCGGTATTCGAATATTTGCACACACCTAATCATAGGTGTGTGCAGTGTCCCCATGGGGGGTGGCCTTATAGCCTAGTGGTGCCCCCTCCTTTACCCCTCTTCCAGTGAAACAGCGATTTCAGCACGCACATTTTACTGCAGTTTCAATGGAACTGCAGAGAAGAGCTTTCCCAAGCTAGTATGTTACAAGCATTTTTTGAAAAACAACCAGCATGTATGTTTTCTGCTTGCAGTACCATCTGTGCATTTTTATTGAAAATGTTTTAAGGGCTCTTTGCCATAATTTTGACTGAAATATGTGAGCGTTCACGTGCTGTTTGCAATATAATGTTACACAAGCGAATTTGCACCCTCTTCCTTCCCCATGGACCATTAAAAAGAGGTAGGAAAGGGGTACCTGGCTTTACCAGTGTGCATGCCTATGCCATAATTACTGCATAGTTGTTCTTTATTTCGTAGTAGTCAATCACAATCATGGCGGTTCCCTTTTTTTTTTTTCAGGTGGTAGGAAAATCCTGCAAACCCATCCCTGTGATGGTTCTGGGTGTGCTAATTGGGGGAAAGCGGTATGCCCTGTCCAAGTACCTCTCCATTCTGGTAGTTGTGCTGGGTGTGGCACTGTTCATCTACAAGGACGGCAAGGCCGCAGCGAAGACATCCTCCCAAGGCTCTATGGGAAAAGGAGAGCTGTTGTTGGTGCGTAGTGTGGAGCCTCGTTGACTTCGCGAGGTGGCGCTGTCACACTTGGTGTTAGTTAAACGGACACTAAAGAGTTAAAGGGCGAGTAAACAGGCTTCAACTTTTATTTTCACGCCTCCCAAACAGGCTTGCCAATTTGTGCAGAAGGCCATAGGCGTGCGCAGGGTTCCCCATTAGGGGGGGCAAAGGTTCGTCGCAGCGCCCCCCCCATCCTACTAAATCAATGTATGGGGCAGATTTTGTGCCCCCCCCCCTCTTAGGTGACTAGCAGGGTCAATGTACGGGGCAGATTTTGCGCCCCCCTCTTAGGTGATTAGGGGGGGGTGGCCGCCCCCCCTGCCCCCCCCCCCCTGTGCACACGCCTATGCAGAAGGCGACGGCAATCACATTTTGCGAATATCGCAGTGCTTTGCGCCATGCAGGTGCTCCATTTCGAAAACCATTGCCGCGCCCCTATCCTGTACCTGACCGGTCCTTTTCGCCCACGCAGTGACGTAATCTTGCCCATGAGCAACATTATGTAGCACCGACTTTGTCGGTTTGTTCTTTGTGGTGATGAAGTTTTGACCATGCAGTCTGCATTTTCATTTTCCTGTGCTGCACTGTGCCATTTTGGTGGAGACCTAAGACTACCGAGACAAGTGGGATCACCAGAACGAAAGCCTCCGAGGTCAAGAGGCATCTCGGGAATCTACCGCTAGGGGAAGGGTGCATGCGCTGTGGCATATTTGTTTACCTTGCCATTGCCTCGCACCTCTCACACCACGCTTCTTCACCGAGCTGCTCTCGCACGAGTGACATGTTGAGGAAGCCTTGCTCGGCCATTGGCTGGCTGCGCACTGGTGACATAATCACCGACATCGTGTTATGTTGCCGAAGTGGGCGTAGCCGTGACAAAGGGCTACGCCTACTCCTCTTCACTGCCAATAAGGGTGGGAAGGCCGAGCAAGAAGCCAAACCCAGCCAAAGTGGGTTGTTCTATACCATGTAACTTCCTTATTACAGCACTTATTTGCAAAATTCTTGCGGCAGCATGTTAACATTATACAAATGCGCAGTTATCTCTCCATCGCAAATTTTGGACTGTGAGGGTGTTTACTAGCCCTTTAAGATGATTTCACTTGTATTAGCAAATTCATTAAATCGCCCTTCCACAAGACTGGAAACACCACTCTTACCGTGAGATGCATGGTAGCGCAGAAAAGATTGTTGGTGCTAAAATCCAAGTGAAACTTGTGCTGGGCGCAGTTGCAGAAGGATGGTGTCCTCTGCTGGTTGGGTTCGTTTTGATGGTAGAGGCGGTAGAAATGCCATAGCCTCTCTTTGTTCTTGTCGGCTGTGTCAAGGCATTGTGTTTGGCAGTGTCAAGAGAAACTGAAAGCATTGCAGCAATTTACTCAGCCGGCAAAATGGCCATTGGATGGTTTAATGTGTTGCGAGATACGTTTTTTGTGGTCATGTTAAAGAGACAGGGTGTGCAAACATGGACACAAGAGGGACACATTGTGCGCCTTTTCAGTTGTTAGTCGGCGTTTGTGGTGTCTTGACTTCTCTCTTGTGTCCATGTTTGCATGCCCTGTCTCTTGAATGAATACTTACCAACTAGCTCAGCTCTCTGTTTTTTTAAGCTTTTTGTGGTGCTGCTTGTTTCTTAAGCTGTCACATTTAGCTCTGCTTAGTGAAGTTTAATTAAAGAAATGACCTCAGAAAAAGGACAGTGCATCTGTCACTTCATGTCAGTACCTCTTACATGTGTTCAGTCAGACAGGATACAAACCCTGATTTAGCTGTTCTGTCTGGTGTGTGATATCAGCATTTGAACATTGTTTACATTGTTTATTTGCAGGGAAAAAATACAAAATTTCCTAGCGGGAGGCATAGACTGAAGGCTAAAAAGCCTTACGAGGGCTTGACCTCCTGTTAACTAATGTGGTCTGCATCAATGGCATTACATATTATACATTTCATTAGTGTGAGATATTTGCTTGGTTTTACATGCTATCATATGCATATATTTTTTTTCTTACATATACCACTCTAAACCACTGTAAAATCCAGGATGCTCTATATATCTTTAGGTCACTAACATTTATACTTGTCTATGCATGTACTAGTGCTGTATTCCTAGGCACTTGTGTTCGAAATGTGGTAAAACACCTTGTTCAGCCACTTTTATATCTTTCTCTTGCAGCTTGTTTCCCTGGCGTTAGATGGCCTGACGGGAGCAGTGCAGGAACGTATGAAGTCGGAGCACCAGACAAAGTCGGGTCACATGATGCTCATGACCAATTTGTGGTCAGTTGCTTACCTTGTCATAGGTAAGTCTAACTGCTCTCGTCTTACCAACGTTATTGAACAATGCTGACTGGTACAACTCCTACTCTTCCGACTCCAAGTACCAGGATGGTGTACATGGCCGGTTGTGCATTCTTTGAAGTTCAGAGTACAAAATGCACTTCTAAGGATGGTTTAGCACGAAATTTTGTGAGGCAGTATGCATGGAAATAACTTTCAAGGCACATTGTATGTATCCAACAGTGTTGTGGAATGGGCGCCTCCATTCCATTCCAGTTCCATTCCGGGGAATTAAACCTTGCCGTGATTCCATTCCTTTCAATTCCTTGGAATGAAAAAACTTAGCCCATTCCCACTCCGGGAATGGCCGGGCAGTTCAATTCCATTCCTGTAATTTCTCAACGTAGGAAAGGCATCTTGATAGTTTTATCGAATCAAGAATGAACGCCCCATAAAGCTGATGCCATCAGATGCATCAAGAAATGCAAAAGTACGCAAAACACGTTACCAAGGTCGAGGGATAGTAGCTTGGTGACATATCTCGTGCAGTACAACCACCCTGCTAATTCCCATAGAAGAAGTTCTCCCGCTACCTATAGTATTTGCATGGTCAGCACGTTTGAACGAATGGTGATGTTTTAATATTGTTTAAGCTTAAATGTGTTAATGCTAAAATGAAGACATAGCCTATTTTTATGCTGACAAAAGTAGTGTTCAAGAAGACTAAGCAGTTTTGCCACGCGTCTGGAGCGGTCGTGCATATGGAGAAAACTAAGATTTTGTTAATGGGGAAGAACATCCTTTACATCTGTTGGTATTAGTTGGAACAGTGCACCGCTCAGGAACCTTGTGCCTTTGCATCGAATATGGAACACTGGGCTGCACTGCTTGTCAGCACTCGCGCTTGTCAAGCACGCCTCTCGAGCATGGATGGGGTGAGGAGAACTTTCTGTATTCGTCTGTGCTGGTATGCCATGTCTTCCTTGTCGCAAAAGTTATTTACGTGTGTCAGGTATTAAACTGCTCGTGAGATAAAGATCAGGCTGTGCATAGAGTATTCGCCACTTTCGTGTGCATGGGGGTATCAATGCGAACCAACGTGCAGGGGTAATTTGTTTCTCCCTTCAGTATCTGCTGGGATAATGCATTTGTTTGTACACTATCTTATGCCTAGGTTTCTCTTTTAAAAATTGGCAGACCGCTCACACTTTTACACCACGCCTACCCTTGGCTCTGGCTAACTAAAGTTGGATCTAGAGAATGCGTTGTGGCCTTCAACTTTGAAAAAACATGTACTCAGGCCTACATGACTAATTTGAGCATGATATTATAGTAGTAGCAATTAAGGGTGTAGCAAAATACGTTCCTCCCCAATGCCCTCTTTGCTTGGCGATGCAAACACAGGTATGTGCCGAGTAGCAGCAACCGAGCAAAAATGCAAGGAAAAAGGATAACGATAGTAATGAAATGGTCCCATCCCAGAGCAGTCGGAGTGCAGGCTGACCAGCCCTTAGCTTGAGAACGCCTGATCTCCTGGGCTAGAGCAGCAGCGGTCGCTCGCAGCTTTCTGAACTTAGAAGAGGCCACCCACCTTTATTTTATTTTTTTCAGCTCAAACAAATGTTTCCACAACAACACGTCTGGCAATTTGTCACTAGTTTTTTGGCAATCACTACGTCATAAAAAGTGCTTAGGTGTGTTCGTGATTTTTAAATGCTGCAATAAAGGTCACAAGCAGCGTGTAGACGAAAACATGCTCTAGTTTCGGAGAAAGTTGTAATTCCATTCCCGTTCCATTCCATGCAAAAGGCGTTTAATTCCATTCCAATCCTATTCCAAATCCATTCCTCCAAGCATTGTCCCCATTTCATTCCGGGGTCGTGAAAATGTGGAATGATTCCGGAGTCATTCCAATTCCGGAGTGGCAACTCCGCAACACTGGTATCCAAGCACATTCACTGATTATCGATTCCACTGTGTGCAACTACTATAGTTGGGTACAACTTAAAAAGTGAGGAGGGGCCCCGCCCAGATGACCAAAATGTAGCAGTTGACTGCCTCCGCGACTAAAGGAATGGTCCCGCTTATACACTCGGCAATGTTTTCCAAAGGCAGGGTCATCAGCAGTCTGGCTCATGACATCAGTCTGGCGTGCGTGCCCATTGGTGCAGGTTTGTGTGCATCCGCCTTTGACGAGAAAATGCCTCTGACTTTTAAAGTTGTACCTGACTATAGATACTTTTCTTCCAGTCACAGAATTCACATGGAGTTTATGGAGAAGGTGAATTCATAGCTGCATAAAGGAAGATGTTCACGCTACGCTCAACAGCCGTGGACGCATGAAAATGTGCTCTTTGAGTGTTCATCAGTTTTTAACATGCATACTGCGAGTGAAGATAACTGACACATTTGGTTAGGGCAGTTCGTACGGTGTGTTGTGTTTTTTGTTCAGGGTGATGGGCGCCCACTGTGTTAGGCCTCCATATTTTTCTTACTTTTGTTTCAGCTCAACTATTTACATGGGAGATCTTGGACTTTGTACATTTTATTCAGAAGTACCCATCACTTCTTACAAACATTTTGCTCTTTACCATCACAGGGGCTCTAGGGCAGGTGAGTGGTTTGACCTCATGTCACAAAAAGTCAAAATTGCATAAAATGTATGTGGTAACACACCCAAATAAACAATGTTTACATACTGTAAAAAAAAGGCATTTGTGGCTCTTTGCTTGCAGTCAGGATTTTTTATTCCAACTTGTGCACAGTTCTTTTATATATATTCAAACGTGGGAGTAGTTTGCAATTCTGCATAATTGGCAAGCCACACACACAGATGTTTAACTCTGACGTATTGCTTGTGGTACTAATAACATAAGCTACCCTCTGTGGTGGCTTAGTGGCTAAGCTGTAGCACTACTAAGTTCAAGGACGTAGTTTCATTTTACCGGCCACGGCGGCAGAATGCGCAAATACTCGTGCGCTTAGATTTAGGTGCACGTAGAAGCCAGGGTGGTCATAATTAATCCAGAGTCCCCCCCCCCCTCACTACAGTGTGCCACATAATCAAACTGTGGTTTTGGCATTTAAAATTCTAGAATTTAATATTTAATACGAGCTACAAACTTGTGGACTAATAGGCATTGATTTACCATACATCACTTTACTTCGGTGTATTCATGTGGGAGGACTATAGTCCTCCATAAAGAAAGCAACAGAATCTCAATAAAGACGGGCGCATGGCAGGGAGACACGATCTCTCCAATGCTATTCACCGCGTGTTTACAGGAGGTTTTCAGGGCCCTAGATTGGGAAGAATTAGGGATAAGAGTTAATGGGAGAGTATCTCAGTAACCTGCGATTCGCTGATGACATTGCATTGATGAGTAATGCGGGAGACGAATTACAGTTCATGATTACTGAACTGGATACGGAAAGTAGAAGAGTAGGTCTGAAAATTAATATGCATAAAACTAAAGTAATGTGGAACAATCTCGGCAGAGAACAGCGCTTTACGATAGGTGGCGAGACACTGGAAGTTGTAAAGGAGTACGTCTACTTAGGACAGGAAATAACCGCGGAGCCGAACCATGAGAGTGAAATAACTAGAAGAATAAGGGTGGGATGGGGCTCATTCGGCAAGCATTATCAAATCATGAATGGTAGTCTACCACCATCTCTCAAGAGGAAGGTATATAACAGCTGCATCTTACCGGTACTTACCTACGGAGCAGAAACCTGGAGACTTACAAAGAGGATTCAACTTAAATTGAAGACGACGCAGCGAGCGATGGGAAGGAAAATGATAGGTGTAACCCTAAGAGACAGGAAGAGAGCAGAGTGGGTCAGGGAACAAACGGGGGTTAAGGATATCATAGTTGAAATCAAGAAAAAGAAATGGATATGGGCTGGGCACATAGCACGTTGGCAGGATAACCGGTGGTCATTAAGGGTAACTGACCGGATTTCAAGAGATGGCAAATGCGTGATGGGGAGACAGAAAATTAGGTGGGTAGATGAGATTAAGAAGTTTGTAGGTATAATGTGGCAGCAGAAAGCACAGAACCGGGTTGATTGGCGGAACATGGGAGAGGCCTTTGCCCTGCAGTGGGCATAGACAGGCTGCTGATGATGATGATGACCTTACTTCAGGCAGTGGGCAGTCTTACCTTTTGTCTGCTAAAGGTGGCTCACCTAATCAATCTAGTGAAAGGGTTCAATGTCATCACCTAAAATGCTTCCCACAACAAAATAGAAAAAAAGGTCCAGGGAAACATTCGCCACTGCGCTTGAATATCATATTTTATCGTAGCCTGCGCACAATTTACAGTTGCCTACACTTTCGTTTGATATTTCTAGCGATCTAAGCTCGAGTTCTTTTTTTTTTTCTCCCTCTCCGCCTGGCATTTATCTGTCTGTGTGTATACATGTTTGTATATATGTATGTATATGTGTACATATATGTATGGATATATGTATATGTGTATGTGCGCGTATGTATTTATTATATATAATATGTTTTCCTTGCTACTGTATCTCCACACACGTCAGTGTTTATTACGTGTCACCCTTGGATGCTTCATTATGTATCTGTATTTCTTTTATGTACACCTTAGTGTTAATGGATTGTCGCCCTTCTGCATTTCGAAATTGTTATCTCCCCCCTACACTAATGCCCCACGCGGGCGCTGTAGGTACTGTAAATAAATAAATAAATAAATAAATAAATATATATTACTCTGCGTTGCATAGTTCTTCATCTTGGCTTTGCTATCTGGAGATGAAACATCTGCTAACAAGCTGAAAAGTTCATGCCGTTCTTCTGTAATGTTTTATGACCCGGAGGGTCCTTGTAGTAGTAATACTGTCATATGCTAACCGAAATATGTTCTTGCTTTCAGACTCTGATCTTCCGAACAGTGAGTGAATTTGGGCCACTGCCTTGCTCAGTTGTCACGACGACGAGAAAGTTCTTTACAGTTCTTGGGTCTGTGATAATATTTAACAATCCTCTTGGTCCACGGCAATGGGTCGGCGTGGTGCTAGTTTTTTCAGGTACGTATCAAGTTGCTGATGTAGTGAAAAAGTTCAGTGATGTGACATGGTCTTTACATTTCGAAGCAAGACAGAAGCATATCTGCCAAGTCTCCCGGATTACCCGGGAGACTCCCGGATTTTGAACGTTTCTCCCGGTTGTACGGGTCATAGGAAAATCTCCCGGAAATCCAGTTTTGGCCCGCGCATCCAGTGCATTGCGCGCACCGTGCGTCACGGTGACGCGAGGTGGGATGTTTCGCGTAGAGATGCGCTGCACGCAATTTAAAAATTGATCCTAAATGTGTTATAGGTTATATCAGCCGTTAATATTTTGTAGATGATGCGTACACACAAATCTATCCCACAAGTTATCTCGCCTTCAAAATTTTGTGTCGACTACTACTGCTTTAATTGGAGAGCCCAGCACTTTTAAGTGCTGGGCTCTCCACTTAAAGTAGCCGTTACCGATGTCTGTCGAGATAGCGTGTTCGCCAGTGCTTGCGACCGTCCCCGTCTCAACGGCGCCCCTTATGGTCCCTTGCCCGACGAAATAACTGGTAAGCAAGGGACGACAGCCCTCGCACGCGGAGCGATGTTATCGCATGTGCCCTTCGCGCGACGGTGACGGCCGGGTCGTTTCATCTCTGCTTCAACCGCGTTCGTCCCTAGCGCTAGCGCGCATTTACTCGCACATGAAACAGACGATGCGTAAGCGATGTTATCGGTTTGGACTCTGTACAGATCAGCGGCGACCGCAAAATCCCGCTGACAGTGTCCATATAATGGCTATTGCAGTACCGCCCCCCCCCGTTGAGTAGATCTCCCGGATTCTGTTTCTCCAAACTTGGCAGATATTCAGAAGTGCTTGTCTTCTTGTAAAACTATCTTTTTTATTGTTCATGTACATTTGTGACACGTAAATTTCATTATCATGTCATGCTTTAGGCAGACTAGTTTGCATTTCCTGCTGTTTGGTTGTGGCGACCCGAGCTTACTTGAGCACAGTTCCCATTTACATGTGCTGCATTCACAGTACACAATAGAAACATTTTTCTAGTTGTACAAGAATGCTAGTCGCAAGAGTTTAACGAGATTCATTCCTTATATAGCTTAGTTTACTAATGGCACAATTACAGTTCAGCACCGCTACAATTAAATTAATTAGCGATTAAAGCATATAGCGAAGGTTTCCTTATGTCCTGGCTACATCGTGAGTGAAACAATGCATGACCTTTCCAATGAAGTTATCTGCATGTCAAGGCATCTTTAAGCTCTTGAGCACTTTGTTGTAAAGGTTGAACAGCATACCACTTAATACTGCTGCTATTTGATTAAGGAATCTTTGTCATGCATTTACAGATGTAATGTCTTGGAGTCATTGAAATTCTGGCCTGTATAAAGTTTCACTTTGTGTTAAAATTTTTTTCTGAAGCAAGTTTTTCTCTTTTTCAGGCCTGATGGCTGACGCCTACTTTAGCAAGACTAGTAAAGCGAAAAAGTAAATGTTACAAAATGGCCACAACATCAGTTGCTCATCAAGTCAACACCCAAGGTCTTAACCATTTCATTGGAATGTTTGTACATAGGAGCACACATGTTATTTAATTTGGGGAAGCATATTTTGTGGAAAGTGGTTTTTTACAGTACCACAGCATGGTGTGTTATTTATGGTATTAAAATAAAAGCTGTATTTAAGAACCTTATCGTTTGTCGTTCAAGCGTGGCAGGAGCGATATCATGGTGCTTAATGCTAATTTTACTGGGGTAAATTCGTATTGTTTGTTGCAGGTGTGTCCACCAATGAACAAAAATCAAAAAGGAACTAGTACTTTTTATTCAACTATCAACACAAGTCTCATACATTTATGTACAGAAGCAATAAATTGTGTGGCTAGTGGTCGGTGAATCCAGGCATTGGAAATGTGATTGCAAAAGCTTCTACATCCTTTCGTAGCTCCTGCATTTTAAGTTTGGTTGCCTCGTCTTTCGCAATGAATTCCTTGAAATCCTTCACAGTCTTGCCTGTTGAAAAAAGATATTTTCATAAAATGAGTGGTATTAGAAGCAGAAGCAAGAGATTCGTGGTATGCGGATCTTTGTGTCAACACTCTAAATGTACTCGTTAACGTATACAAATGTGCTACAACACTGAAATACATATAGGATGCCCAGAGATGACTATATATTAAGAGTGTGTGAATATTTGAGTTTTGAATTCGAATCAAATAATACCTAATTGAATAATTAGATTCGATTTTCGAATAGATAGTATTCGAAGTTTCGAATAATTCTACAGGACGAATATCTAAAACGCGACAAAGGCCAATGGTGCAACTTTGTTAGGGTGGGGTGGCTAAAACTAACACTCGCGTCGTTACAGTAGGCCTCTCGTTAAATTTTCACCGATATCCTGGTTCAAAAGCGACTGCATGTTTATTTTAAAGGAGATTATGCCATTTCCGCATGTAAAAAGACACATGAGAAAACGGTCAAGCCCTTCACAACTTCGCTTCCGAAGTGAAGGCACAGATTTCTAGTGTAGTTCAGTAGTGTATGCCACAAGTGCCGTGAAACGTTCCGACTTTGGCCCATGAAACCCACGCTGATTGGCTTCATATACGAAAATCTGTTCACGCTGTGCGCCCTTCTATCACCATGCTTGCGCACCCATAGAAGCTGAGAGGGGGGTAACAAGCGCGTAATAAAGCTGTCAGCACGCCGTAGCATCCTGATTTTTTCCTTTGTCTTGCCGTAACTGGCGGCCGGTACACGTTTCGTATAAGTATACTATTCGATATTCGATATTTTTGGCCACTATTCGGCACTATTTGATTCGAATTCGATACGAGATAAAATTTCACTATTCGCACACCCCTACTATATGTATGATTGTGCATCATGAAATTAAAAAGCAGGCTTCGGGCCTTTACTGAGTGAACTGAGGGGTTTCAATATTACAGTTATGATAGATACTGTAAGCAAAGCTGCTGTAGGATTAAACTTTTTCTCTGCTTATCGCTCTGTGTTAGTACTTAACAGAGTAACACTGCACTTATGAGAGGTATCCAGCTCCAGTAAATGCCAATATGCTTTCATGTTTCCAGAAGCACTATCGTGGAAGATTGTTTCTTCTGCTACTAACTGCAGTACTTCTCGTGTTACAAATCCCTTGTTCTATGCAGAACTCCCCTTGGAGATTATCATAAATCATAGAGCAGGTGAATACAAAAAGAGCACTTATTACAAACAATAGTTTATCTTCAGCAATCTGCATCTATATGGTCATTTGCATGTGATAAGTCTCCTTTCCTAGGAAAGTGTAGTCAGCACTTGTTTGTTGTCCCTACCCTAGGAGTTGTTGTCATGTCAAACCAACAAGCTTAAAGGGTCTCGACAGAAAAAGACTAAATTATTCTCCGGGAAAACCAATGTTGTTAAGAGGCTCATTATCAGAAGCAGGAATTGAAGTGGCAGTTTTATTTTTGAATTTGTGTCGGAACCTCAGCACTTGAATGCCAGTGACGTAACAGATTCCAAACCCTGTTTTGTATTTCGGCCAGATTGGCTCAACAGAATTTCCCACAACCTGAAATATCCAGTCTGTGGCTCCTTTAGAACACAATGTAGTAGTTCATTTTCACTGATAAATAGATGTGTAACCTCTAGCAGACACCGCCAAATCTGTGATGTCACAGCAAGTTGCTGTGGGAACCTCAAGAATGACATTGCCACCTATGTTTTCTTGTTGCACATTTTTCTGGCCTACCAAGTGTGGTGCTTTTGGTATTGTGAAGCGTCAGTCTACTGAAGTTAGAGAAATCCTTTTCTCTTTAATGTTTTTTTAAACATCCACAATGCCCTCAAGGAGACAGTATTTGCTTGATGAACTAACATGCATTGTAGATAATACTAGGGGATTATGGCGTGAGATACTAGGGGATTATGGCGTAGAGGCACATACAATTTACTGAAAGTAGATGTCAAAAAGATTACCTGCTTTTGGCTTGGCTTCAAGGGCGATAGTCACTGCTCTGTCAATGAACTCTACAACTTTGTGGAAGTCTTTCTCCTTGAAGTTCCTTGACGTCAGGGCGGGTGCACCTGAAATGTTTTAGTTGTTTCATAGATGCACTATGTTATACATAGCAGGCTTGTCTCGCTGCCTGTATTCATCACTGAAAACATCATTTAGCCAACATTTACCAGGAGTAAGCCAACATTAGCCATCACTAGTAGTATGCGAGTCAATCAGTATGCCAGGACACCACTGCTTGCCATTCACTGTTCACAAATTGTTGGGGGGGGGGGGGGGCATGCTAAAATAAGCTTTTGCATGTAGAATATTGCATCAAATGTGATAAAAGACCGTGTAGGTATGAATCTTCTAATTTCATGTCGCATTAAGTATATCATACCTTTATGTAGCAAATCTTTATTTGAAGACGTTATATTAGTATCACAGCATTTCCTGTAAAAACATTTCTCTACAGTAGCCAAGGATGACGTATCATGCCGGCACCAGTTCCTTGCAATGATGCTGTTACTTTCAGTGCTCTTTAGGTTGCATCAAACAGGCATGGACTTTCTGTATTTAGAGAAATTATGGAACCTTGCACCATTGTTACATGCACATTCTTAGTGATTGTAACAGATGCCACCAATGAGACTTCAGCTCTTGAGGCCCCTTCATGCGAATGAAAAACCATAACTGCTGTACAGAGTGAGTTACCCTGAGAACCAATTGGTAATATTGTTACATGGAAAATAATTGTAACACACCTGAAAACTGCTGCCACTGGCAAGTAATCTTCAGTGACTAAAGCAGCTAACAACCACAGAAACTGCGCACGTGACTATATCAGTGTGGTCATGACTGGCATCATGTTGTTTTAACCATAACTTATGCCTGTCCAATCTTATCGCCAAGAGAATGTTAATGTAACTTTACAACCTTAAGTACAAAACTGATTTGAAAATGGAACTTGTGCATCTTAGCAAGCGCAGCGAAACAAACACAAGAGAAAGAGACACGTAGACAGGACGGGCGCTCGTCCTGTCTACGTGTCTTTCTCTTGTGTTTGTTCTGCTGCACTTATGAAGATGCACAAGTTCCACACCCACCAACTAGCCCAAATTTCCACGTTGAATGATTTAGAAGGTGCACATACCAAGGCGAATACCACCAGGCACAAGGGCTGACTTGTCTCCTGGGCAGGTGTTCTTGTTGGCTGTGATATTGCATTCGTTCATGACTGCCTCTAGCCGTGCACCATCCAGTCCTCTCGGTCGCAGATCCAGGAGCAGCAGATGGTTGTCCGTGCCACCTGAACAACAATTAAAACAGAGTGCAAGAAGTTATATCTAAAAGGATGCTGAGCAAGCGGGTAGTGTGCCTTTGTGTACACAAACTACCTGTTGACTGCAAAAGCTTGGTGGCTAAAGTTATCTGCTGAGCATGCTCATAGGCTCACAACCCCCTTCCGTAGTGACTATACTTGAACGAGACCAGAATGTGAAAGCATGTGCACATATGTTGATACAAGCATTTTTGAAGCTAGAGTGGTCGAAACCACGGTGATGCCTTCCAAAGCAGTGTACCTCATGTACTCTGTGTTACCTCGTGGTGCAAGGTAACCAGCCATCCAATAGCCAATGTCTACACCAATCACTGAATGCCATGTTTAGCAGTATGCCATTCTGAAGCTGCTGCCACTGAAGCACACTCTAAAGCTTGTTACTGCTTTTCAACAACAGTCTGTGCCATATGAGTTTAGATGACGGTATTTGCACCAAATGCTGCATTCCATGTTTGCACTAATTACATAGTACAAAGTGCACCGTTGTTCTCGTGCGACTATTAAATTTGTCCTCACCTCACGAAGAATTTCTGGATGCGCCACTGCTATATACCAACTCTTCTCCTAAAAGAACATAATAGTAATTATACTTTTACATGCCAAAACCATGATATGACTATGAGGCACGCCGTAGTGGAGGTTGGCTGGTCAAACTTAGTTAATAGTCCTGAGAGACGTGACTAGCGCGTGCTCCAGATAATTTTGACCACCTGCGTTGTTCAACGTACACCTGTATCTGAGTACACGGGCCTCTAGCATTTCGCCTCCATCGAAATGCAACCACTTCAGCCAGGAACCTGTGCGCTCCGGGTCGGCAGCTAAGCAGAGTAACTACCATACCACAGAGGCATCCAAAGCAACGTAGTCTACTGCGCAGTGGATCTCGGGCACCTATTTTCGGCAATAGCACTCCCACCAGTGTTTAAAATGTGGATAGCTCACGTAACAGATGGGTCCCTGACGTAACCACACAGGTGGTTACGTCAGGGACCCATTTCACAGATAAAGTGAGTGGTGTTCCCTCTTGTGAATTCGTGAGTTCCGCGTTGGTTATGAGTAGCCAAAGTCGACATTGAATATTATAATACTGTGTTGCCAGCCGCTCCACGTACCGGAGACAATGGTGTGGCCTCTCTCCACTAGTGCGGCCACCATTGCTTTGGCATTTTTGAGCACTTGCTCTTGATATTCACGAAATTCCGGTGTTGTTGCCTGCAAAAAAAAAATGTGCACAAGCACATGAATATTATAGCAACTAATGTGCAGCAGCTGTTTCAGAGGAAAGCATAGCTATTTTTCGCTCTAGCTTGTCACACCAGGATTATCCAGTGCTCATAAAGGTAAATTACAGTGAAAGCCGTTGCCTGCAGTAATTCTGTTTTTTATAGTGACAACTCCAAGTTAAAAACACAGAAAGTTCCGCTACTTCTTGAAGTAGAGACACTAATCATAGTAATGTGACAGTTAATGCCTAAATTAGTAATGAAGAGTTTTGGACACTAAGGTCATATCAAACACAAGTGGTCTACAAAGCTGATACCAAAACAGGAAAGGTGCTCACTACATTTAATGAACAGTATAATATCCAGGCTATGTCACTTCCTCACATGACCCCATATCCACTGGTACTACGACAGACTAAAGCACAACACGTCAGGCTGACCTTTGTTCCTTTGCTGCAAACAATATTTATTTTTCGTTATACTTTAGAGCTCTTACGCTCCGAGCCACACCTGTTTTAGGGCGACAGCAACAGAGGCAATGGCATGGTTGTGGGGTCCACCCTGAAGTGCTGGGAACACCGCAAAGTTGACCTTTTGCTCCAAATCGTACATGATTTCCTTCCCTTTCTTGTCAACCTCTTTCACCCCCTTGCGAAAGAAGACGAGACCCGCTCTGAAAATAATGAACATTTCCATCACATTCGCCTTTTCTTAACAATGATACACAGGTGACAGCAGTAACTATCTTTGTGGAAACTGATTGATGGGTCCCAAAGGAACATATGTGGGCTTGAACAAATGTCGCAGTTGACGATGACCTAGCTGTGCAATGAAAGCTATGCCCTCAAAGCTTCTCTTCACAGATTGAACAGGAATTAACATTTTGACAGGAACTCCTTTTCACATAATGACAAGAATGCAAATGAACTGAGTAAAAGTTTTGCAACTGTAAGCAAAAGCTAAATGTGAATGGCAGCTTCTAATTCGTTACACTTACTTACGCTGGTGTGTTGTGCAAGCTAGTCTGGCACATTAAGTCTTTCGATTCAATTTTCTAGCTGTATATACAGTCGAACCCAAATATATCGAATCTGAAGGGGATCAGAGAAGAGTTCTATAAACAGGCAATTTAACATATAAAATATTTTATACATTGACAATATTTTCAAGGAGATATTACAGCTGTTTGATATACACAATAATTCTAGATATGGGGGTTCAACTACAGTTCACTGCAGTCGAACCCACATGCAGGTTGGCTTAAACTAAGTACACGTGCATCAACAATGAAAAATGAAATAAGCACATGCTGGGTGGCAATGCCTCGGAGATGTATAACCATGGCTGATGCGAGTTTAGGGAGTAATGAAAAGGCAACACCTCCGTGCTGTTCTGTGTGTTCTGGGCATGTAGAAGTTATCTTGCTTACCTTGAACCTCGAAGGGTCTTGTGAGTTGTGGTGGTAACCAAATCAGCATATTCAAAAGGAGACGGGATCACCTTCGCCGCTACGAGTCCACTAATGTGAGCCATGTCAGCCATTAGGATTGCCTTGACGTCGTCGCACACCTAGATTCACAGCACGAATAAGTGATTCCTTGTTAATACCAGTGCATTTAAACGCGCTGCATACAACTGTTCCTTCTTACATTTGGCAGACTCACCTCTCGGAACTTTTTGTAGTCCAGTAACCTAGAATAAGCGCTTGTTCCTGCAATGATCAACCTCGGCCGAAACAGTCGTGCCATATCATGTAGCTTCTCGTAATCGATTAGTCCAGTTTCTTTCTAAGGGATGAAAGGTCAAGTGAAGACTATAAGATAAAAATGTTAAAGAATGAAACGTGATGCACAGATCTTAAGCAGAGTTACACACACACACACACACACACACACGCGCGCACGCACGCACGCGCGCGCGCGCGCACACACACACACACACACACACACACACACACACACACACACACACACACACACACACACACACACACACACACACACACGCACGTTTCAAAAGAGCAGCTCACATTTAATTTGTAACCCATCGATTCAAAGTATATAGACGTTGCCGATATCCTCTTTTGGTCCGTCATGTAGCCGTGAGTAAGACTGGTAAAGGAAATGAGATCATTACGTCATACACCACCAGTAAACATCCTTTCTTTAGAGGAAATCAAATGCTAAGAAATGTAAAGCAGTCATTTATTCAGAAACAAATGCTAAGTGCACTTACTGCCCCCCATCGGGCAAGTCAAGTCCCATGATTCTGTCGTGAGGATGCAGCACGGCAGTGTAGGCCGCAAAGTTTGCAGGCGAACCAGAATATGGCTGGACGTTGACGCCCCATTTGCTTGGGTCTAAACTGAATGCCTCAAGCGCCCTCTTCTGGCAAAGTAGTTCGATTTTGTCCACAACTTCTGTGCCACCATAGTACCTGTAAGTAGACCATTTGTGTAGACGCTTTCAAGCTCGGCTTAGTGAAACGAGCACATGTCAAGGAGGAGCTTCGGAGCCTTTGCATATATAAACACTGTAGGTTTTTTTCATTAAGCGTGGTATGCCACATAGAATGTAGCTACACATGAAATGTTTTATGAGACATGCCTTTTCCCTTGCACCAATAAAACAATAAGTGCTGAAAGTGTAGTCACAAATATCAGCTATATAAATCATTTAATTAAGCTGCACACTCAGTGGATCGTAGATTTTTACTTTATACATAAATACAAGGCTGCAATGAGATTGTTGATGCTGGCTCTTCCAAATGTATTTACATCAGTTTTTCAGGTTTTCAACAAAAGCCAATATAGCGCACAGGTAAGATAAACGCACCTTACTCCAGGATATCCCTCCGAGTATTTATTATTCAGACAGGAACCCAGTGCTTCGAGAACAGACTGACTAGCAAAGTTCTGAAATTGAATGTATGGTTACGGTTACAAAAGCAGGTAAACCAGATGTCTGCAAATATTTGGGCCCCACATGCACACATGTGTGAGGTGGGATAGTTCGCACATTTTTCATTGCAGCACGAACCCCTGACTACGTCAGAGTACATAAAGAAATGGCCACCTACAACATGCATGCATGTGAAACAGGCTAAAGTTATGAATGCTAGACAGGTGCCAGATGCAGAGCAAAAATTGTGAGCAACGAGTGCAAAGAACATACTTCAGATGCAATGAGCTCTAGACCAGAGACTTGGCGTTGTTTTTCTTCCTTGACTAGCTCCCAGATTTCTGGGTCCTCTTGCTCCAGTTGTGTCTGGTGGCCGACTGCTCTGACTGACAGCCTTTGTAGCATGGGCACCGTGCCTCGTGTGACAGTTTTCTGGAAAGAATAGGGGAAAGAATTGTGCTTTAAGGACAGCTCATGTATGGCCCTTTAACTCCAGGGATCATCAGTTTCATTATTGTTGGTTTTGTCAATAATGTTGGCATGGCAGATGTAAAATGATTAATTACTGCCCAGTCATGGTCTTTAAACATACTGGAGATTGGCACACTTTGATTTTTGTCCAAGAGCAACTGACGCTTCTTTCGATGCCAATCAAAATGGACCTTGAGACGAATGTTTTACACATTTTTATTTCAGCGATAGAGAGAGAGAGAAATGTGATGCAGAAAGGCAGGGAGGTTAACCAGAAAACAAATATCTGGTTTGCTACCCTGCACTGGGGAAGGGGAGACAGAAAAGTAAGGAAGATAGCTAAACAATAGTGTGGCCCAGAGAAAGGCAAGTGTGACGATGCGATAAATAGTTCTTAACAAAGTAATGGAACAGAAGTCAACATTTCGATAAGGCTGCTTTTCAATGTCGCTATGATAGCCTAGCTCTCAGCAACTTGCCAGGGTAATGAACTAAGTGTGGTTGCCTTGACAAGACAAGTCCTCTAGTTGAAACGCAGACTGCTGCTTGAGACATCCCTTGTTGTTTGAGCATTGTTAAATGCTTCATTAATGTCAGTGTACCTCAACTAACATATCAGCTCCCCCTGTTAGGTAGCTAACACTCAATAATAGGGTACCGGTGGTATTATTTGAGGCACATGAAACTGCTATATGTACCGAATGATCAAATAATGAATGTATGCCACGAAGACCATGAGGAATATGCTACATGTTGTGTTCATAAAGTGACAACAAAAAGTAGGTCAAGGACAGTCAACAGCCCATTTCATTTAAAATGAGATACAGTAATTTATTTTTATTATTGTTTGCAGGTCATCACTCATTAACTTACCAAAGCATTACCAAAGCACTTCACATCATCAAAAATGAACCCTTAAGGAAATGATAAAGGAAACCTCAGATTTATTGACCAAGCTGTACGAAATCTTCGAGAAGTTATGTTCTAGTTATAGCTCCCTTGGTTACAGTTACGTGCATGTATGTATGTGTCATATCGGTGCATGTGCATGAGCACTTGCCTTCCTTTTAGTATACTCGGTATAAAACTTCACGCAGGTAAAGAGTTCTCGAGCTCGTACCTCAGACTTTGCCTGAGTCCTAATCATGCGCTAATTTTCCCTAGCTATGTTACTCATTTCTCCTTGGCTAAATCATATTCGTCAAAATTATTTCAGTGTGCATTTTTAAATGCTTTTCAGTTTCAGCCAAGGACTCTAAATTCTTACTGCAGTTGACGTCTTACATACATTTGTGTCTATGTATTATATGTACGGCTGTTTCCCATGCAAAAATCCCACCATCGTGGCTGCTTGGGCTTGTTGGCATGGCATTAAAAAAACAAAAAAGTTTGTTGAGCACAAGTACAGTGCCCATGGAATCAAACGCTCCAATTAACGGCTAAGTAATGCACATACTTTAATTTCCACTGTCATTAATTCGTGCCACATCAGCGTAATTTTGGCTCATGCACTTGCATCAGAGCCAAAATATATTTAGTGTGCATATATTTTAGTGTGCTAGAGTGAGCTTGTGAGTATTCTTTCTTTTTACAACAGATAGCCATGCAAAAATACTACAAGGGAAGACGAGGACACAACAGCACTGTCATGCAATGGTTCTCCTGTTGAAATTTCACATTGTTCTTGCTTGAGCAACTCACAAAAATGCAACGTATAATAATACATATACACCTTACACACAATTGCACTAGATGGTTTCATAATTTACTAAGTCAAGATAGTTACACTTAGGGCAACCACCAAATGTAAGTTTGAATAGAATTTCCCGGTATGCTATAATTTAGATGACCGAGCTGTTCGTCCACAACAGTGTAAGTTCTCAAAGAGGAACGCCTGTTTAGAATCACCAACACTATGGCATTGTCCGGTCTGAGGAATGCTATAGTTTCAAGTTTTCGTGCCGGCTCGGATTCAATTTTTTTCGAACCACGCGGCAGAAACTTGCTGAAGTGTGCCAAGGCGTAGTACATCGGCTGCTGGTAGAACTCCTTGGACGTCACGTTCACAATGATTGGAGCATCAACATAATTGTGAGCCCAGTTAGGGCCACCCATGGTGTCCAGAGCAAGGTTCCAGTCGATCCAGCCCGTGGTCCAGTGGTGCATGTCCTGGATGATGTCCAAAGCATAGCTTTCGGCGCGCTTCCAGCTTCCGAGGATCACCCTATTCTTTGAGAGAGACGTTGAACCTTCGCACGCTTCCGTTGCCAAAAGAAACTTGTTGGGGTGCCTCTTGTGAGTTTCTGTGAGCACGTGGGCACCCCTGATGTGATTCCAATACCAGTGAAAGCCTATGCCAGAAACGTATTTAGCAGCTTCAGTGTCAGCGAGGACGACGTTAGCCCAGTAAGGGAGAAAAGCTCGTTGGTCATCTAAAATCAACAGCTTCACCTTGTCAGCTCCATAGCCCCCTGCCAGGAGAGCAGGGCCAAGGTCAAACTTGATGAAATCGCGCTGGCTGGCAGCAGTGAAACCCATCGTCTGGAAAGGGTAAAATGGAACAAAGCCGGATGTCGGTTCATTCTGAGGGGTGAGGCCCCAGAAACTGACGCTGTGATCTTTGTAGGCATCCAGAAACTTGACGAAATATTGCGCCCACGTCTTGTAATATGTGCCGTTCGGGCTCCCTCGGAGCGTACCCCTTCCACTCATGTCACTGTTTGTTTTCATCCAAGCCGGAGCGCTCCATGGGCTAGCGATGAGCCACAAGGGGTCGGTTTTGTTCAGTTCGTGGGCTTGTTGGATAAAAGGAATCTTCAAATAGATGTCTTCGGGGCCGAGGCTGAAGTTGGCGAGCTCGAAGTCGTCGGAAACGTCGTCGTAGGAGTACACGCGCATCGAGAAGTCGCAGCTTGCAATCGGCACTCGTCCTAGGTTGTAGTTGAGGCCCTCTTCCGAGTAGTACGCTTCTAGAAGCTTGGTGCGAAGCGGTTCCTTTAGGCGAAGCAGGTTGCTGCCAGCAGCGTCGGTGAAGGATCCGCCAAAGCCTATTATTTCCTGGTAAGTTACGTTCGGCGTTATGCGAATGACGCTGTGCGTCCGAGGCAGTGCGGTGAAATTTATATCCACTTGCGAGAACTCTATGGTCGTCGAGAGGAATCGAGATCCGTCCTTGCTGCTCTCGTAGACGCCAGCGACGCCAGTTTCCTGCTTTGCCACACTTCCGAGCAGATCGCAGTGTTCTGCGGTGCACACACACACGGTGCTACCTTTGCCGTAGTTCCTGTGCACACAAGCATTCCTCACGAGACCGTAAAGCGCGAACAGCAGCGCTGCGATGATCGCAATTTTTGACATGGTTCGAGGGCGCCGGGAGACGGTGACGCTCCGAAAGCCTACCGCAGAGTCCCAGTGGTGTCATCGGTTCTAGGACGACGTGACCGGGCGACCTCGTAACCTACCTAATTTTAGGAAATTTTGAAGTGGGGGAAGCGCGGCCCACGCGGTTTACAATTGCCATCAAATCACCTGGCGACGATGCCACAAAGGGGCGGATGTACAGCAGCTTAATGAAGCCTTCAACCTCCAACGATTTGAAGGGAACACCGAGTAGAACCAAAATTGTCAACGTTTTGCTCGTTTTCAGCTCAAGACGCACGCTGGGTTTCGTAAACGAAATCGTCTGCTAGCGCGCACTGCGACATCTGTCGCGCGATCAAGGAACAATTTTTCCTCACCTCTCAATAAACGCCGAAAACGTTTGTTTACCGCAACCGCAACAAAAAGAGATGTACGCCACGGCTACAATCGTGGTGCCTCCGTGTGTAATGGTGCTAGGAAAAAAACACTGATCGTACGCCACACAAATTTGTGCGCGCAGGAAGCAATGCGGCAAGGGCCAAAAATCTCGTTACACCTTGTTTACGACGTCGTTATCGGTACAACTCTAAAGATACCGTTAACTGTTCAATCATTGCAAGCCTTGCACATGCAAACATCATATTTCTTTTCTATCTAGTAAATGAACTCACCTTGACTGCACATGCTGTCGCGAGCCCTCGGGGCACTTTGCACAACAACGCTGACATTCCTGGAGAGCACAGCACAGCACGTTCCGCGCTGTCTGTCGGAAGCCAGACGTAAGTGGCGTCACCTATCAGAGAGGGTTATCGTCGGTTATCTCGTTCGCCCTCGTCCCTTGTCGTGTGGGGTGAACTTGATTCGCGTCCACTCAGCGAACCGCGAGCGTGTTCGTTCCTCCGCGGCGCTATCTTTTCATAGTGATAGCGGGAGGCAGGCGACGATGTTTCTTTCCCAGAAAGAGGTTGTGCGGTCTCGTGCCACTTATACCGCTTGTACCCCTTTGTCACATGACAAAGCGTTGGAAATGGCTAGCATTTGAGTATTTGTCGTCGTGAAATATAATTTTCACACATTGCGTACGTGGTCGTGCGGCCTCACACAGGATTTTATTCCCGTGGGCGAAGTGAGGGGGGGGGGGGGTAATTACACGGTTTACATGCGCGCGTGTGTATACTCTCTAAGAAAAAATCGAGTATTTGGGGAGTATTATATTATTATTTCGGGAGTATTTGAGGAGCGTTATCGCCGCGGCCCCGGCATTCCCGCCCACGTAACACAAAAGAAGCTATTTGACGTCTAAAAGACGTCTTGAACGGCTATCAAAAAGGGCTAATAAACGTCTTGGTCAAGACATTCCCGTAACCGTAGACGTCTATCCGACGTCTAATAGCTGTGCTAATGTCGCGCTAGTTCACGTCTTTAGAAGACGTTTTATAGACGTTCTTGTTTTTTCGCCATTTTCGAAATTTCGGACTTTCGAAATATAAAATAAACTAATATAACCGTCTTTGCAGCATGTTTGGTCGGCAGCCTGACGGCTACCATAGGAAGATAGAGATTGAAGGGACGGAATGAGCTCCCGCGAGAGCACTTTCCTGTTTTTCTCCCACTTCCTATGTCAGTCGTCGAGCAAGTGACCAAACAATCAAACAAGATCACTAACATACGTACATACCTGTTCACCCACGCATGTCCTCACAGTTGCATATATAAATTTTCAACGCTGAGTTTACTCGCGTTTATTGCGGACCGAATCAAGTTGTTGCGGTCATTCATATATGCCGCGTGAATTATTGGCTACTTCAGCACACCATACATATGCAATTTTCATATAAAAGACATCGGTTTATAATAAATTTGAACACATACGCAGGGGATCAACACGTATACTGTACTACATAAATGACGTTTAGCGGATGGCGCGCAAATAAATAATCGCGCTTCTCAGCAACAATAAATTATCCCATGATGTTGTCAAATCGGCTTTATTAATGAATAAAGCACAACCAAATGTGGCACAAAACACGTCGGAAGGTGACCGCACAAGGTGAAGCTGAGTGGCACGGCAGCAACGTAAATAAAATTCTGCATGAATGCACTCCAAGTCTCGTCAAAGAAACTGCACTGGCTTCCGCATTAGCTGGCGTGGTCTCAGGCCCAATATCTTGCACAAACAGCAGTGAAGAAAAGCTGCATACAGAGAAAGCAAGTAAGCTACGCAGGATTTACAACAAATAACAGATCATCAAGTCACTCTAAACAAACATTTCCAATTACAGATACGATAAAATGCTGTCATGTATTAAAAACGACAATCAATCATAACCGCACCTACAGGCGAGGCGCCTACGGTAGAAGCTTTGCACTTTGTCAGCGACAGGCCGGTTTAGTTGTAAGCATGCTTGCTTAAACTATGTCGGCCTGTCACTAGCGTGCGTGCGTGTAGCCACGAGCTGTAACGCGCAAAGCATAATTACTCAAAATAGGGCGAGTCAGTATGGCTTACGATTCGCACCGGCGCGTATAGTTTCGCGTTCGATCACGCGGTTCAACCTAGCAAAGAACTGTTCACATTTAATCACAATTCTAAAACCTTTAAGTAAAAACGACGAAAAGTCAGGTGCACTTACCGAAAAAAAAAAACACTCTATCCGAACGTGCACACGTTCTTAGCTGTTTGTCTGGCTGCAACGAAGGTGGTGAGCGGAACAATCGCTTCTTGAAACGAACGTACCGTCGCAAAAAGCACAGTAAAGCTTGTTTCACCAAACAATGATGGAAAATATGCGACAGACAGTATGATCACCGTTACTTGATGCCAAACAGCCCGTAATCCGTTCATCCGTTCACAAACAAAAGCTGACAACGCTACACAAAACGCAAATGACCGCCGGCCGTCGCCTAGCTCTGCTGCCGATCGCGAACTGGCGCCTGGCGGCTGGCGCGAACTAGTGGAGGAAGAGGGGAAAGGGGAGGAAGGAACAAGTATTCTGAAACAAGCCTCACCTTTCACTTGACCGAGCTGAGCACAGCGTCACCATTCAACAGAAAAGACAAAGCGGTTCTCACAAAATGATCCCGCCTATTGCTCAATATTTAGTGAACATCGACATTGAGTCAAGGTGGAGCGCCGAGTGAAAAGATGTTCTTGAATGCAGGGGTAAACATGCGCGCTTCGACAACACCCGCTTCGAGCCTCCGACTGCGTAGCTGGCGTAGCATCAGTAGCATGCTTGCCTGGCTTGCCTGCGTTTGCTTCTGTTGTCGTTCGCTGTTGCGCGAGCTTGAAAAGAATATAGTACTTACCAAACTGCTGATAGAAACCCGCGTTGCGGAGCGAAACCAATTATTTTGAGGGCTTTGTTTTCTGCGTCTCTTCGTTCACTAAAGCGACAGTCACCGCTCTTTAGACATGCCGTTGCGCTCGTGGACAAAACATTTGAAGAATCATTTAGATAGTCGTTGCGCGCGCACTTTCCCCCAGAATGTCTAAAAATGTCTCAAGGTAGACGTTGTGGACTTCTTTGGCAGAATACACTCTGACTATGTCGTAGCTGTTGAAAACGGCAATAAACAGTACGCAGGCATGTTTGAGAGGCAAGTGCTTTATTTTGCAAAAATGTCTATTCTTGATCTTCTCGTAAACTAAGACGTCTATAGCCGTCCGTAGCCGTTTCGAGACGTCTTTTAGAGGTTTTGTGTTACATTGGCGGTCACGAACGGCGCGCGCGTTATCATCGTGACATAGCATTCTCGATCGGAAAGTGACGATAGCCGGGTTTTCAAGAAAGGAAACGCGAGCAAGCCATATGACGATTATTGTTGCGTGGCAGAAATACTCCCCAAATACTCGGGCAGGGGAGGGTAGCCCCCCATCCCCCCAGTCATCTGAAGGGGGGGGGGGGCGGGGCGAAGTCTGCCCCACATCTTTACTCAGTCGGACCTGTCCCGTGATTGTTTAAAGTGCAAGGTTATGGCTGTTGGGTATCGGGTGTCTCAGCTTGAGGCTGCATCTGCGCAGAGCAGATAGACGGAGCGGACAAGGCGACGGTGAGCTAAGGAAACTTATATGCATATAAACAGAGGAGGAGGAGAAGAAGAAAGAGGAAGGAAAGGCAGGAAGATTAACCAGACGCGCGTCCGGTTTGCTATCCTACGCTGAGGGATGGGGATTAAGGGAGAGAAAGAAGGGAGCATACAAAAAAGAAACAATGCACGCGAGCTTAAAGAACAGAGCTGCGTTCCATGCTACTGGACTCAGGATCTCAGGCATATACGTTCCGCTTTAGAGAGTCGTGTCATGGTGCCTATTGAAGGCTTGCAAGTACTGGACACAGAACATCCAGTACTTGTTGTACGGACTGAGCGTAGGGGGATTTGTAAAAAGAGGCTTTACATATTCGGCATTGGGGCCGACAGCTTATTGGGCTCGCACTGAGGTGCGACGACGACCCGGGATTTCTTCGTTCGCAGTCTCACTCCGCGCAGCTTGGTTCTCTTATAGCCCTGGCCGAATTCCTTGCATCAGCCAGTAGTTCAAAGCCTTGGATCCAATCAGGAACTGCCGTTGGTCGCTGCTGGAATCAGATTCGTGGATGAGAGGGCTTGCCGCACGTTGCGTGAGGAATTGCCGTCGGTTGCGTCAGGCGCATCGCAGGAGTTGCCGGGGGTTGCATGAGACTCCCGCCTTGGTTGGCACTCGTTTGCATCAGGCACCTCACTGGTGTTCACGTTGGTTGCATCAGACAGTGTATCGATGTTGACGCCACTTGCGTCAGACGTTCTACCAGCTTGAATATACGTTGCCGAAGCAAGGAAGTTGTATATGAAAGAAGATGAGGATGGTCGCGTGGGTCCAGGTTGCGGCGTAGGTCCAGGTTGCGGCGTAGGTTGGGCGTAGGTTCGACTACTACTTAGCGAAGTGGACGCTGTCGGCCTGGGTCGGGCGGCAGGATCCTGATAAGTAGAGAGCTTGGATTGTTTTGATTTCATAGTTCCTTTTGGGGGGCGGTATAGATTTTCTCTGAGTGCAAGCGAGTCAGACTATCTCGATGTCTTTTTCTTCGCCTGGCCAAGGGCAATCCCCTTGGCTAGCCTCTATACCGGCCAAGGATTGGCCGATTGATTCCTTTTTATGCAGTGGAGTCAAGAATGTCCCTGTGGCTATGGTACCGACCGATGGAGGTACTATTCCGATGAAAAATCCGAAGGCGATTCAAGTGGAACTTCGGAAAGCCTCTTCTCACTTCCAGAAGATCATTGAGGTCCGTCAATTTGGTCGAGGTGGTATCCTTTGCTGCTCTACAGATCAGGATTGCGTCCGTGAGCTGCTGAATTGTTCGGAGTTCGCAACGCATCCGGTGAGCCCGTTTATTCCAGCACATCTTGCATGTACGAAAGGAATAGTCCGCGGGGTAGATACAAGCCTGACACCTGCAGAAATTCTGGACTTATTTTCGGTAGCAGGCGCAGTCTCCGTCTATAGGTGCACCCGACTGATTGATAATCGGAAATCACCGACCGAATCGGCGATAGCGACTTTTGCAGGTACAGTAAGACCATCAGAGATTAAAGCCTGGCCCCTTATCTACAAGGTAGAGTCCCTATCCCCGAGACCACTACACTGCTTCAAGTGTTGGCGCTATGGCCACAGTGTAAAAGGGTGTAGGTCAGGTGCTAGATGCCGTCGGTGTGGAGAAAGTCATGACAGCCGCGACTGCAATTCGGAGGAAGAGAAGTGCTGTTTGTGTAATGGAATGCACCCGGCAGACTCTTCAGATTGTGTGGCAAAAGAACGAGAACTGAGTATACTGGAAATTGTGGAGCGCAGGCGCTGCTCCCGGAGGGAAGCAGTTGAGGAACTTAATGAAAGGTCGAAAGGCTATGCAGGCGTAACAGCTCGTCATGTCGCTACTATGGATGCATCATTTGGAAATGTTATCGCAGAGGCCATAGAGAGTGCTACAGAAAAGGCAATGGAACGTCTCGCGAACAATCTTGTTGAAGCCTCAGCACAAATGTTTTCAAATCAGCTGGCACAAATGCTTAGCACAGTGTCTATGAAATGTCAGGATTCTCAGGATTCCGTGGTTTCAAAGAGTACAGAAATAGAAAAACCAACAACTCAGCAGCGATCTGTGTCTTCACAAGCTGAACCTGCCAAGAAGGTAGTGCAGGCTGATCCAGAACCTATAACAGATTATCAGGGGCGGCGCCAGGATTTTTTTACTGGGGGGGGCACCCACGACAAGTGGGTTCCTTCAGGGGGGCTGAGAGGCTGGGAACATATGCATTGTATTTTGACTATGCTTGCTCTTGGGGGGGGCAAAGGGGGGGCAGGCGGAAATTTTGGGGGGGCTGGAGCCCCCTCAAACCCCCCACTGGCGCCGCCCCTGCAGATTATTCTGACGACTTTACAGATATGGACACGGAATCTCAAAAGTCGCTGAAGCGCACCAGATCCCCCCCTTCAAAAATGTCTCCCCAAAAGTCGAAATCGAAAAAGTACCAGTCAAAAAAAAGGACTTTTTTGAGAACCTCTCGAAACAAGACTTCTTGAAAAAAGATCTCTTGGATCAAACAGTCTCTGCTACGGTTCTAGCGTCAAAATAGGTTCACTAAAAATCTTGCAGTGGAATTGCCGATCGATTTGGTCGGCAACCACAGATTTATCGTATATTTCTTCGCAATTTTCCCCAGACATAATTGCTATTCAAGAAACCTGGCTTGCAGACGGTCAAAAAATTTTACCTAGGAAATTACCGAGTATTACGTTTGGATCGACCTGGCAGAGGTGGTGGACTGGCCTTCTTAATATCAAATAAGTTTAGTCACAGAGCCAAAATAGCTTATCAGTGTATGGCTAATGATTACGAAATTTTGGTGTTAGACGTAACATTGCCTAACTGCTCTCCTTTTTCTTTTGTTAATGCATACTTCCCGGCAGGCGTACAGGACACGAGATGCCTAGATGTCATGACAGCCTCCTGTAGAAAGGATATACTACTGATTGGTGACTTTAATTCCCACCATGTGTCTTGGGGATTTAGAACAGATATAAGTGGAAGACGTTTGTGGGAATGGACTCTTGACAATAATTTATCTTGTTTGAATACAGGAGTTGTTACATTTGTCAGAGGTCAATCTAAGTCGGCTATAGACTTGACTTTTGCCAGCTCCTCCTTAAGTATATCCTCCTGGAATACTTTAGACTGCGCTTCAAACAGTGACCACCTTCCTATTAGTTTCGAAATTAACTTCCCGAATATATTTCGAACTGGAAAAATTGGTTCATTCGTAAATTATGTTAAATTACAAAAAGACCTAAAGGCTACTTTCAGTCATCGCAAGGACATGCAGGAAGAAATTAGGGCAATGAGCGTGTGTGCGGTATTAAAAAGATCATCAAAAAATTCAACTTTTGCATTGAACTAGAACACAGAAGGATCATTTAGCCCATGGTGGAATGCGGAATGTATGAGGGGTTATAGAAAACGAAAAGCTGCGTGGAAACAACTTCTACTCAACCAGTCCCCCAAAAATTGGTGTGATTACAAATACATGGCAGCAGATTTTAAGCGCACTGTACGCAAAGCAAAAGATGACTATGATATCAACAAATTTAATTACCTTTCGAAGTCAAAAAACAACAAGGCGCTTTTTAGATTTTTACGCTCTAGAAAAATCATACCACCATCAGCAAATATTGATTCTACAATTCTCTCTCCTCGCGAACTCTCTGAATTATTAGAAAATATCGCTAAAGGATTAGAAGATAGGTTCATGTCAATTATGCCTATGCACATTGTAAATCCAATGGTAGGTGAGGAATTCAGTGAGGTTACATTAACAGAACTGGCGGATGTAGTAAGGCATTTACCTCCTGCAGCACCAGGGCCGGATGGGGTGTCCACTACAATAATAAAAGTGTTGTACGAAATTTCCCCTCATGAAGTCCGTAACATGGTTAATTATTCGTTGAAAAATTCTTGGATACCTGCAGACTGGAAGCTTTCCAAAATAATTCCGATACTGAAAAAACAGGGAGTTGGGTTTGCGCTTGACAATATAAGGCCAATTTCTCTCACGTCTAACATGATCAAATTGATAGAAAGAGTTTTGAATGCACGAATAATAAAATATATTGATGATAACTCAATTCTAAACCCGAGTCAAATTGGCTTCCGATCTGGGTGCTCCATATGGTGTGCGCACGTGGACTTGGAGAGTCGCATACAGCTGGCTCGGCGCCGACGAGAATATTGTGCGCTAGTGACCCTAGATTTAGCGAAGGCGTACGATAAGGTGGAGCATACAATTCTAATACAACAGATGATACGTTACCAATTTCCAACCTACATAACGGCATGGGTTGCAGAGTTTTTAAGGGAAAGAGAATTTTATTGCTTCCAAGGGGGTTGTTCTTCTAACAGATATAAGCAGAAACGCGGTGTGCCACAAGGGGCAGTGCTATCGCCTGTTTTGTTCAATATTTTCATGAGCTCCATTCCAACCCATCGCGATATTCAATTATATGTGTATGCGGACGACATTGCATTCTTCGCAACCAATAGTGATTTGCACTCTCTTTACCAGACATTACAAAATTATATAAATATGTTAGAAGCATGGCTTCAAGATATTCATATGTCATTAAACGTCAACAAAAGCGCGCTTCTCGCGTTTTCGTTTAGGGACCCGGTCAACATCTCACTAATGTATGGTCAAGAAATCATTCCCCAAGTTGATTCCCTTAAATACTTAGGCATCATATATAATGGAACATTAAATTGGAGGAATCACATTGAACAAGTTGGCTCCAAGGCAACACGCGCCATGGGGTGGCTGCGTAAGATTGCAAACAGGAAAACGGGGTTGCGAAGAAATACATTGATAATGATTTATAAAATGTATGTGCGGCCTATTATGGAATTCGGGTGTGTATTATTTTCTGGCAGCGCGAATTATAAAATGAGACCCTTAATACTACTAGAAAGGGAAGCTTTGCGCTTGTGCCTTGGTCTTCCCAAGTTTGTGGCAAATAATGTGTTATATATCGAAGCGCGAATACCATCTTTGATGAACAGATTCAAAATCCTTACAGTTCAAACCTTTTTAAACATCTATAATTCGCCTCAAAATCAGTTATTTTACGTTTTTATGAAAGATCCAAGCCTATTTTTTGAAAAACAGTGGTCGCGCTTACACACCCCACAAATTATATTCGTTCAGGCGCTGCTTGAACCATTGAAAGTTAAAATTAAACATATTGGCTCAACACGTACAAGTCATTCAAAACTTGACATAGATTTTGATAATATTTTTCCTCCGAATGCGAAACATATGCCATTGCGGTATTTAAATGATCAGTTGCAAGATTACATTGCGCACCTGACAATTAACAACATAATTGCGACTGATGCATCCGTATCAAACGAAAAGGCTGGGGTAGGCATCTTCTTTCCTTCTCTTGACTGGTCTTTTCCTGTTAGACTTCCAGATTACACACCTATCTTCATTGCAGAATTATTTGCTATTGTTCTGGCTCTACGAAAGCTTCCTCCAAGCGAATCAGAAGCAGTTATAATTACAGATGCTCTTTCAGTATGTTCGGCGCTCTCTTCGGCGACAAACTTACCGCTCATTAACATGTTTAATCATTTAGTACCGGCAAACTTGCGAAAAATTCAGCTGTTATGGGTACCAGGCCACTGCGGAATATATTTAAATGAAATGGCGGACACATTAGCCACAATATCTTTAAGGGGACCCATTACACCGATTATACCCGATACTGCTTACGCGACAGCAATAAGATTTCGAAATGCGTGTCTGCTTAATGAAATAGGCAAATTTTCATGGGATCAATTCAGCGACTTTGCACATCTAAGATTTGTCTGGAATAAGCAGTGGTGTGTATCACGGCAAGTAGAAGTTACTTTCACCAGACTACGCTGCAGAATTCCGAAGTTGAATTATTACTTACACAAAGCTGGACTCAGCGCGTCTCCGTTATGTCAGTTTTGCGGTGAAATAGAGACAATAGAGCATTTCTTTTTATTCTGTCACCGGTATTCTAATCAGCGAAAAAGATGCCTCGTCGCTCCCCTTCAAAAGTTAGGATTACAAATCAATGTTCCGCAAATTTTATCATTTGGTGGTATTACATTAGGTTATAGCCACAGGGAGGTCCCCTCTGCAGTGTTTGCTTACATACAGGAAACCAAAAGATTACCATGCTAGTTTATATTGGCTTATTTTCAGTACTAATTCCAACCGTTGTTACATCCGTCAAACATCACACCTGATAGACTGACTGTGTGCTCTGCAGAATTTTCAAGTATTAGCTCAGTTTTTTTTTATCTATTTCAGTAAAAAATTACAACGTTTATCTTTAGCCTCAAGTATTTACCTCAAAATCCTGCCGCCCGGTTCTTGGCCCATCCCCCTTTGTGGGTAAGCGCCACTAGTGAGAGGTCATCATCATCATCATCATCATAAAGAAGATGATGTTCAGGCATCGGATGCATCGTTTCTCTCAGTTCTAAATACAACATATTGGCGACGAGATTTCAACCCATGCAAGAGCAAGAGTCCTGGTGATTTCTGCTGCATCACCACAATGAGCATTCCGGGATTGCAACCGCCACCGCCTTTCCTGCCTTCGCCTGGTCATCCGGCTGTACCATGGGACCAGTGGAAGCAGGCCTTTCAGACGTACATGGTGGCTTCTGGAGCTTCAGAGCTTCCAGCCGAACGCCGAAAAGCTATCCTGCTCACATGTCTTGGTATGGAGGGGCAGCGGATCTTCTCTACACTGAAGCCAGCGGACTTGCAGTCTGGCTCTGCTCCCGCTACTAGTCCTTCGAGCACAGGTGACGCCGGGTCGACGAATGAAGCATATGACTCTGCAATCGCCCTGCTTTCGGACCATTTCAAGCGTTCAGTCAACGTCATCGTGGCTCGACAACGGTTCAGTCGCCGTGCTCAGCATGCAGGTGAGACAGCGGAAGAATACGTCGCTGCTTTACAAATCCTCATTGCCGACTGTAATTTTGGAAGCCTCGCTGATGAGATGCTACGTGATCAGCTTGTCTCGAAAACGACGAATAATCATTTACGTGAGCGGTTACTTTTTGAGGGCTCCTCACTGACGCTCTCACGAGCTATAACAATTGCTAATCAGTACGAAGAAGCCGTGAGTCATGCTAAGGAATTTTGCGACGATGCTTCTGTTCGTCACGTTAAAACAGCGCAAAGCTCTTCTCGGTCTTCTGAACAACCAAAGGAACGCACAACTTGTAATAAGTGCAAAGCAGACAAATCATCTGAGCATCCCGTACAAGGTACCGTGAACCTTCGAGCTTGCTATCGTTGTGGAGCGACTGATCATCTTGCAAACAGTCCTGCATGTGAGGCCCGCAAGCGCAGATGTCGTCGCTGCGAGAGGATTGGCCACTTAGATTTTATGTGTAGGTCGTCTGGATATTCACCTAAAGTTCAACAAGTTGATGACGACGACGACGCTAGCTCCCAGAGTAGCGGAAAAACAGTTTGTGTTGTCAATGGACGCAAGCATGGCATTTACGCATCCGTCGCTGTGGAAGGTCGCCCTATCTCGTTTCTAGTGGATACGGGATCTTCTGTCACTATTCTGGCTGAAGAACTCTATCATCAGTTTTTTGCAAGCACTTACCCTTTGAAACCTACCTCAGTGCAGCTTTTCGACTACTCCAAGTCAAAGATAAGAGTTCGAGGATGCTTTGTCGCTTCAGCTGCGTTCCAAGACAGAACTGCTTGCATTCTTCTGTATGTTGTATCTGAAGGCACCACTGTACTGGGCTTAGACGCCATTGCGGCACTACAGATGAATATTGAAGGTAAATCGCTTCAGTGTCTTGCATTGGCCTCCAGCACTCCTACATTGCCAGCTGAGCTACGTTCAGAGTACGAACACCTCTTTGACAGACAGCTCGGACTTGCCAAAGGATTCAAACACAAGGTTAAGGTTCGTGATTCCGTTCCACCCGTTGCCAGCAAGCTACGACGGCTGCCGTTTACCCTTCGTGAACAAGTGTCGGCTGAACTGCAGAAACTTGAAGCCCAAGACATAATCGAGCGCGTTGACGCCTCCCAGTGGGTTTCTCCTATAGTGGTTGTTCGCAAGAAGGATGGTTCTATACGAGGGTGCTATTCTGGACATTGTCAAATTCCGCCATGTTGTCAAATTCCGCCATGTTGGTGATTTGATTGGTCACGCGAGGTCGTTCGCATTGTGGCGCTGCAATGGCGTTACGACTAGTGTGCACGACACAGGAATCCGCGATGACGTAACGTGCCCAAAAATAGTTAATTTTTTCCGAAGTCACGCTTCGCCGTACTCTGTCCTGTAGAAATAAAGGTTTGGGTGGAACAACGAAACCGAAATATGGTACTGAGCTGTGCCTACGGTCAACTTGCGGTTTATCGAAGCTACTGCTCGCTTGACGAAGAGCCGCCATGTCTGCAACACGATTGGACATTGCACTGATGGCGCCCATTGCGTCACAGGACCTCACTTTTTGTAGCGTCAATTTGACGTTGCGTGACGTTGCATCCTGCCAAATTTGCAGCTTAAAATGTGAGAACGATGAAGTATAGTGCCTAGAATATACTTACTAGTGTGCCGACCGCGGGCGTCGCGGTGGCACGGAGAATGATGCCTTCCACCGGCGGCCACCAGACGGCGATAGCCGTAGGGACCATGCTATGCCGAGCGGCGTCTCTAGATAGATAGCCGACGCGCGCGCCTGTGAGAGACGCCGTCGGGCTGTCCCAGCCAGTGTTGCGCTGCGGAACGTTGGTTGGGGTGCAAAACGTAATCGAAGGAATGTGATTTCGTAGCACTAACAAGCGATCGTACGCACAGTTATCATTAATACGCTGCGCGATACCGGCTGTTTCTTCGAAAAATACCATTATATGCGACACATGACCACAACCATACATTTACTAATGATCTGTTTATTTACCTAAGGACACATATTTGACTAATTATCTGTTTAATCAGCTAACGACACATATTTTACTAATTATCTATGTCCTCACCTAACGACGCTCAGTGTAGCAATTATTGAAGTGTTTCTCACAAACGACAGCCGCCGGAGTTGGTCTTCGATTTGTGCTCTTTGTGTTATTCTCCTACTCGGCTAAGCTTAATTAAATTTCTGTGTCCACAGGAGCGCTGAATAATGAGACCCGCTCGTTGTTTGAGCGGTAGCCACTCATACAGTATGGGACAAAACAGGTGCTGTCTTTACGCCTCGTTTTCTGCGACCACATCGCGGTTCTGTGAACAGAAAAAAATGCGAAGCGCGCCCACAGAAAATAAACCTAGCAATGACATGCGGAGACACCATAAGCTACTGGCTCGAAAGCGACAACGCCCCACTAGTTTACCGCAACCGCGGAATATTTCTTAAAGGGCCCCTCACCAGGTGACCTAACGAATTTTAGTTAGACATTGCACGTTGTTGCGAGCCCAATTAAGAGCATTATGCCACAAGAATATTTTAATCGGTCGGTTAGAAGCTGAGAAAAACAATAATTTGTAGCGGCGCGAAACCATGATGCGAGGAGGCGAGCTGCAAACCCTTGCCGCTCGCCCCGCGCAGCCTTCGCAAGCCAAATTCCTTCCCTGCCCTCTTCGGCACGCGAGCAGGAGGATCACATAACGCATACGCATGAACACGTCATGCGCACAAAATGTCACGAGCGCATGACGTGCCCGAACCAGCCCGAGCCCCTGAGACGCGAGCGCTGTTGTGGCGGCGTTCTTGGAGCTTCATCTCTGCAAGCTATGCCGAATGCACCTTGCCGATCAATTGGCTTTTCAACCTATTACTGAGCACGAAAGCTGCGACATTTTTACGGACGCGAGACTAGCGGTGTGCCGCATGAACATCTAGTTAGACGCGGGAGGACAAATGAGCCTAATGAGCGCTGGAACGTGGTAGAAAATTAGTTTCGTTGTGAAGGGTGGCGTCTGCACGATGCGCAAAGCGCGAGAACACGAACGCGTGCGAAACGTAGGTAGATTAGTCTCGAATCTCGCTCCGATTTGCAGTAAAAATTAAAACAGAAAACGCACACATTCCTTTTGTGTGTTTTATTATTGCTCTCAAGTTTTATTTATTCAATCAAGCAACAAATTACAACAACTACACGTCGTGTCTAATAATTATCGCAGTGTCACGTGCTACTGTTAGCGACGTCAGAGCACAGTCGTCTACGTAGAGGAGCGACGTCACAGCACTACCATCTACGTAGGGCCATTCCACCATGTACGTCATCCCCTCACTCTCTGGGCGCGCGGCCGCGAGAACAAGGGCAAGCGGCGTTCAGCTTGAAATTTGACCCATTTACGTGGCGCGTAGCGTTGCAAATTTTGGCAGACGTAATCGTGAACGCCCAGTGCATGCATTGCGCTCGTCAGCTCAAAATTGTCAAACCTGGTGAGGGGCCCTTTAACTCCGTGATCACAACCGATTGCGCTTACGAACAGGCATCCGAAGTGCAATTGACCGACGCGCATGCAACGCGCGCGCTTGGCTTGATGCCCCGCTCGGTTAGCATGGTCCCTAAGAGTGTCGCCGTCTGGTGGCGTCCGGCGGAAGGCATCACCGTCGGTGCCAGCGTCTTCCATTGGAAACGCTTGGCGGTAGTACAGGCGGTAGTGTGCCGACCGCCGAGCGTTTCCAATGGGAGACGCTGGCACCGACGGTGATGCCTTCCGCCGGACGCCACCAGACGGCGACACTCTTAGGGACCATGCTAACCGAGCGGGGCATCAAGCCAAGCGCGCGCGTTGCATGCGCGTCATGTGCGCGTCGCTAAATTGCGCTTCGGATGCCCGTTTGTAAGCGCAGTCGGTTGTGATCACGTAGTTAAGAAATATTCCGTTGCGGTAAACTTGTGGGGCGTTGTCGCTTTCGAGCCAGTAGCTTATGGTGTATCCACATGTCATTGCTAGGTTTCTTTTCTGTGCGAACGCTTCGCACTTGTTTCGGTTCACAGAACCGCGATGTGGTCGCAGGAAACGAGGCGTAAAGACAGCACCTGTTTTGTTCCATATTGTACGAGTGGCTACCGCTCAAACAACGATCGCGTCTCATTATTCAGCGCTCCTGTGGACACAGACATTTAATTAAGTTTAGCCGAGTGGGAGAATAATATAAAGAGCACAAATCGAAGACTAACTCCGGCGACTGTCGTTTGTGAGAAACACTTCAATAATTGCTACACTAAGCGTCGTTAGGTGATTACGTAGATAATTATTAAAATATGTGTCTTTAGGTGAATAAATAGATAATTAGCAAAATATGTGCCTTTAGCTGAATAAATATATAATTGGTAAAATATGTGTCCTTAGGTAAATAAACAGATCATTAGTAAATGTATGGTAATTAGCTACAAATTGCCGTCAGTTTAGCATTTGTGGATACAGTGTCGCATATAATAGTATTTTCAGAAGAAACGGTCGGTATGGCGCAGCGTATTAATGATAACTGTGCGTACGATCACTTGTTAGTGCTACAAAATCACATTTTTTCGATTACGTTTTGCACCCCAACCAACGTACCGCAGCGCAACACTGGCTGGGACAGCCCGACGGCGTCTCTCACAGGCGCGCGCGTCGGCTATCTATCTAGAGACGCCGCTCGGCATAGCATGGTCCCTACGGCTATCGCCGTCTAGTGGCCGCCGGTGGAAGGCATCATTCTCCGTGCCACCGCGACGCACGCGGTCGGCACACTAGTATAGTGCCTAGAATATTCGCAATGCCCATAGACTGTCGCGCCACCGAGCGGAATTCAGGAGCGTCCTCTCGAGGAGGGTTAGTAGACGACAAAATGGCGGCACTACGCAGTCGCTCCCTTGTTCGGCTGTGCTAGCCTCAGTGTTAACGCGTTGGCAAGAAAGGAACACTACGACTTTGCATGTTCCCTGCATCAGTGAACAAACCGGGCCCTCCGTGACACGAGAAATCTGATTCGTTCTTGCGAGACGCGAAGTTTTCGTGAAAATACGTGGCAACTCGCGCTTTCAATGCTAGCCCACAGTGTACACATACTATCAGCTTCGCGAGGCTTTCTGTAGCCACGTAGGTTAGTTAAATGTTATCGTCTGACATATTCAGTTGAAGCTCACCCTGTTTTACTTGCATATATAATTGGTCAGTGTTTCTTGTAGTGCATGAGTCCCATAACACTGTACGCGGGAGGGAGGTCGCGCGGGCTCGCGATGTGCTCATGTATAACTGAGCGATCTCAAGTTGGCGATACATTAAAATAGGGCCTCTATCCTTTGTCAGAAAAGCGCTGTTACGAATCGTGCGAGCGACGTTTCAATCATTCGAGGACGCGTCTGCTCGACGCCTTTCGTGGAGCGAACGCTTTCCATCCACGCCGTCCTTCGCCACGGCCGGGCTAGACCGCACGCGCGCGCTCGCTTCTTACGGCCTTCGCATCGGGTGTAGTACATACCTCTCGCCGCTGCTTTGAGGGGGGCGCTGCGACCCTGACCCTCCTCCGCCGCTCCGTGCAGCGCGCGCAACGCCGGCACATGAGTTCGGGCGCGCTTCTTCTCTCACCGCGCGTTGAAAAACAAGTTGCCTAATCGTTGAAGACGCACAAATGGTTTATTCTGACTTCTTATATGCGCAATGTGCATCGAGCTTAAGCTTATCGAAAAACGTATAAATGCAAGAGCCGGGAGTACAGCGCTCCGCCATCAAACGTGTGGACATTCTGAGGTCTGGAAATAAATATTTATTGCTCGTAAGCACTCGCAAATAGTTGAACGCTTTCAAGTGAAAACTTTGCCGGACTTCACAAATGTCTCGTTCACAACCTAAATTGCTTCCTAGTCCGCTTGTGTGCGTAGGTGGAAGGCTTGTCGTTCGCGTCAGTCAGTTCCCAGGTGAAAATTTGCAACTGGGAATGCAACTGGTCCCAACTGGTCCCAGTTCAAATGGTTTATGGAACAATTCCCAGCGGGGACCAGTTGGGTCCCCACTGCAACTGGTCCCAGCTGATCCCAGTTGGGTCCCCACTGCAACTGGTCCCAGTTGCTTCCCCACTGCAGCTGGTCCCAGTTGTTTCCCTACTGCAGCTGGTCCCAGTTGTTTCCCCACTGCAGCTGGTCCCAGCTTGTCATTGTTTTTTGTCCGCTTGTCCTATTGTCCTTTTTTGCCCTATTAGAATTAGCCTTGAGTAAGTGTTTCATGGGTGTCCCGTCGTCATGCAGAAGGCCTGCAATATAGCAGCGCCCATGCAGTGATAATCACAGTGGATGAATGAGGCATACGTTCAAATATATTTTCATAATCAAAACTACAAATGCTTATGCTGGCCCTTCATGATGTCGGCGACCATTTTGCCAAGGCAACTATGTCTTCTGTCACTTTCTTCTGGGCAGCCGCAGCGGCACTCGAGGAAATGCCTCCAAAATTCTGAAAATAAACAGCCATGAAATCAGAAAAACTGTAACACTTCTTTATTGAACTTTAACTTTGATAGCAATGTGTACAAAGTTTGGGGTACAGTGAAAAATTATCTAGACCTGTGATTCACCGCACATGTTCAAAATGTTGCGGAAGGCTGAGTGAAATATTACACACCCAACTGTGGCTTATTGCGTAAAAGAACACAGCATATCTGCAAAATTTTTCGGCAATCGAGGAAGGAAATTAGAAGAGAGGGCAAAAGAAAGAAATGAGTGGTGCTTTATCCTGTTTACATGCTTGCGTCCTGTGTTCTTTGAGATTCACCCAAGCATGAACTGCAAACTCGCCCAAGCTTATACATTGTGTGGTTAACACTGAATTACTGCAAACTATTTCAATAATCACTTACAATCTGTATGGTTATCTTTTTCGGGATGGTGGTGACTATTATACATAGAGCATGCCACTAAATGTCAACTTAAAGATGGCATGAAGTAATTAAATTAAGCTATGGTAGATTCACGATGAGGCAGTCAAAGATATAACAGACTGTAGTCAAGGCAGCCTAGATTACATATCGTTGCAAGCCCAACACAGCAGACAGGCTGCAATGAGTTGGCTAAAACACGTGCTGCACGTTACGTGCTTATGCAATTAAGCCAACAGCATTAATAAACTGCACCAATGAACATATGTTACGCACATTTTGTAACGAATTATATCGTTCTTGTGATGTTATGTCGAACAAGTTTGATAAGCCGATTGGTGCGCACGCCAACGCACACGCCGCATCGACTAGAGCGTTTTATTAAGAGGCGATAAACGCGTTTTTGGCTCAACACACACGCTGAGCATAAAGTACACAAAGGGTTTGCGAGACTTCAACTACACTCACGAGCACGGCACCGGTCCTTCAGCCCTGATCTACGCTTATGTTTCTTTGTGCATAGAGACAAACACAACAACAAACTGCAACAATATATGTGCGCAATAATTCAACCTCCATTAAAGCGTCTGAACTGAAGCGTCGCTGGTCTCGCTGTCATCAGATACCAGATACCAGAGACGGAGGACGAGGGACTTGTTTTCCCGATCTTTCAGCTTCGTCCCACGTTTTTAATACAAAAAATAAGGGCAATATCAAACAAAGACTAAATAAGAGTAAATACCATGCACTCAACTCACCGAACAATCGGAGCACATGGGCCTTGACGTAAGCTTGTTGCTCGTCTTGCCATTATTCTTGGTGCCACTTTGTAGAGTAATAATCCAAGACATTTGTGGCTGAGTTCTTATGGTGCACGTTGAACATAGCCTTCACGTTCTCGTCGCGGAAATACACTAAAGCAAACACCGTGTAAGCAGGCTTACGTGTCGAGATATCGAGATTACACAAAGTATGCACAAAGCGTGCGCCGAGTTAACTTTTTGGCTTAGCTTCGCTGGCTTGGCCGCAAGCTCGGCTTGTCTTCGTATCGGGCGAGCGCGGATGGCGCGGATGGCGCGCGCGGACGCACGACATTTGCACCTGGTTTGCACCACATTATTTTCGCCTGTATTTTTATAACGCTACTTGTCTTGCTTAGCATAAGTTGCTGTAAAATTTAAATATTATTCAAAGCTTCTTTTTAAGGTTAGGACATTCTGTAGAAGCAAGGAACGTGAAAAAAAAAGTTCATAACAATTAACACGCAGCATCTCTGGCGCCACGCCGCGCACCGGTTCACTTTTTTGGTCAATCGGCTGTTTCTATGCCAGTTGCGGTCTCATGGCGGTTTCTATGTTATTATTCTATGGTGTTTAACAACACCTTCGCTATTTAGGCGCTGCTGTGTTGTCGATTCATTCGCAATTGCATCGTGCGTTTGCACATTTTTCTTTAGTGTGCTTTACCAGTGCCTGTTTACCGCAGGGCAGGTACGGAGACACCAGGGCCGTAGCCAGAAATTTTTTTCGGGGGGGGGTTCAACCATACTTTATGTATGTTCGTGCGTGCGTTTGTATGTGCGCGTGTATATATACGCAAGCAAAACTGAAAAATTTCGGGGGGGGGTTTGAACCCCCCAACCCCCCCCCCTGGCTACGTCCCTGGGAGACACTGTACTGTCGTGGTCGACACGCAGTTTTTCTATAACATCATGGCCGCGCGAGTTGCAGACGGCGTACGTTAACGTGATTAGATTATCAAAGTGGCATGATTAGAAAAGCTACGTGCCAGCCACGATGGTAAAGTTTTTCCGAACGGTAAAGCGGCGCTGAAAAACCCTTTCGTTGCGCCACGTGTGTCTCGTCACCCTCGCTCGATCATGATCTTCGTTTCAACATGAGAAGCCGATCGAGTGCTCTGCTCAACCGCGGTTAATGAAGCGGAATCACTGTTTATTTGGAGCCTGGATATCAGGCCCGTAGCCAGGCATCTTTTTTTTTGGGGGGGGGGGGGGGGGCACTTGGTGAAGGCCTGACTATTCGAGAAAAACACCTATTTTCATTATTTATTTTCGGTAAAACACCCCCTTCCAGGCAGCGCACAATTGGGACCACTTGCTTCCAGTATAACTGGTTAGGGCTTCCAACTGGGACCAGCTGCTTCCAGTTCAACTGGTCATGGTTCCCATTGGTGGCCAGTGGAGTTGTAACTGGGACAGCCGCTAACTGGAACCAGTTGCAACTGGAATCAACTGGGACCAGTTGAGTTGTAACTGGGACAGCTGCTAACTGGAACCAGTTGCAACTGGAATCAACTGGGACCAGTTGAGTTGTAACTGGGACCAGCTGCTAACTGGAACCTGTTGCAACTGGAATCAACTGGGACCCATTGGTTTCCAACTGGGGCCAGTTGGACTGCAACTGGGACCATTTGATCCCAGTTAATACCAGTTGAAACCAGTTGGATTCCCAGTTGCACATTTTCACCTGGGTTGGTTTGTGTGATTGACGAGGAGAATTCTTAGGAATTTTTCGGCTATGAGATCTGCGGATCGTCGGGATTGGCTGTCGTCAACGCCTTCAGGGCAACTTAAGATGGGAGCGCGTCGCAAGTAGGGTTGGACTGCTGTTTCCAAAACTCCTAGCACATTTCTGCGTGGCAGGTGTTCAGAGGCCTTATCGAAAAAGACCACTATCTTGTCCAAAAGAGCTAGAAACTCAGGCCTCGTGTTGTGTAGTTCGTTCCTGTCTTGTGCTCGCAGTAGCTTGTACAGCTGATGCTGCCTGTTGTTGGTCGTCAGTAGCGCAGTGCAAGAGTCAAATCCGAGGTCTGTAATAATAATAAGCGACGAGGAGAGTCTGAAAAGTGCGAGCGATTTGAGCGGTTGTGCGTTTTAGCGGTGCGATTAGAGCGGTTGTGCGTTGTTAGCAGTGCGATTTGAGGGAATATGCGTATGCGACTTTGTGTTATGAGTTTTGCGTTGTAACCAAGTTGTTGATAATTAAATGTAAACTTCTTTTTCCCTTTTAACTGTGTGTCGTGCGTTGCATTTTCTATTGTGTCTTATTTTACGGCCCAGACATCCTGACGCTAACAAAAGGAACACAAAAGAGCTCGGAGTCCCTGGAATTAATGTTTCCAGGTGGTGTTAACACCAGGTACCACTCTCGGGGCGTGCCGTCCGAAGGGGTTATTCAGCAGCAAGAGTCCTCTCGTTTTTTTTACTTTCTTTCTCCCTATACGCAGTTATTTTCAAGCATTAGATATACAACTCACGTACGTGTTTCAAAGAGCTGTCAAGCTGCAGACCGCAGCATTTAGCCCTGAAAACCACTCCAAATGTATTTGGAAAAATAAAGAAATAGAAAATAGCTAGCAAAGGGAAGGCGAGTTCTCTTAATTGCGGCCTCATTGTCCAACGACACCAAGGGCCAAAGGTATTTGGTGCTCTCTGCTTGCAGAACAGGTGCAGCGTTGTTTATCTCTCTCTCTGATTCCAATAAAGTTGTACTCTCTCTCTCTCTGATCGTTGCCAGTGCTTCATGCCTCCTGCATTATGCCTCATGATGGTTAGCGCAAAAGCAACACGGACGAAAAGAAGAAAAAAAACGACGACACAATTGAGCGCTATCTAACAACTGAATGTTTATTGGAAAAATCGCAAATATATATGTCTAAGAAAGAGAACTGCGTGAGCTGCCCTTCTATCGCTTTGATTGATGAGGAAGTGTCTTTCCTGGAAAGGGCGTAGTTTTGTTAGCATACACGTTTTTATCTGTCAATTATATTTAGCGCATGTGCGGGTTTGTTGTTTTTTCTCTTTCTTATAGATATATATTTGTGATTTTTCCAATAAACATTCAGTTGTTAGATAGAGCTTGTGTCGTTGTTTTTTCTTCTTTTCGTCCGTGTTGCGTTTGCGCTAACCAGCGTGAGCAATTTCCAACTCGCCCAATTCGCTCCCCTCCTGCATTATGCCTCGTTAGCCGATTCTTCCGCAGTTTTACTGAGTTTAAGTTTGTATTATCCACGAGCACACGCATACCAACATTATGCGGAGAGCCGTCTGATAATATTAGTTTTTTTTTAAAGGAGACGATCCTCCCTCTACCCCTCACTTCTTGAATAATCCCCCTATCCTTCCTCCGTCGAGAACCCCCCCTCCGCGGTTTCACATCGAGCAACACTCTTGTGCCGTGTGCGCGGCGCAGCAGATGCATGGTCAGGGTCGCAGCGCCCCTACCGCCGACGGGCGGCGAAACATACTGAGAAACTCTCCCATTGCTTTCGCGACGGGTGAGAAGGCCGTAAGGAAAGGAGCGCGCTTGCGGTCTAGCCCGGCCGTGCCTTCGCCAGTGTGTTGGGTTTCATAGCCACCGCTGCGCTGGCTGCGCCGCTTGTTTTTGTACGTTTGTTGATAGGTGGCAGCACACTGCAAGCGATTTGCTTGTTGACCGGTCTGAGAGCAAAACTTTCTCCGCGCGCAGACGTCTGTGGTGACGCGGAGTGGTCGAAGTCGTTCGGCGGAGGAAATTCTTCAGATTGCTTTCAGCAGTGATGTTGAAAGAAACCATCTTGACGACGAGGATTTTTCACTGGACGTAGAAGACTGTGAAAGCACCGAGAGTGACAGCGACGATGAACCACCAGCTGCTAACTCACGAGGAGCGAGTTGCACTTCACGTCCCCTCGCGCGTTAATGTTCTTTCACGCTCGTAAGTCACTTTGATTGTATTTAATGTATAATATCCTTGAGCGAGATCAAAATAAAAGCATAGTTCCTCTTGTGCATTGCATGTATCACAATTATTGTGGATATTATGGAGCGCCGCATGCCGCCAACACGCTCGTGCTCGGCCAACGAAGCGAAATGGTTAGAGCGATGGAACGTGCAGTCACGGCCACAATCCACGCTTCTCGGCGAACTTCTTCGACGTTGCGAAAAGCATACGTGTTTATTCTTTTCGATATTCATGTTTCGATCGTGCTGATCGAACCTGCAACATGCGAGTGAAGTACACACGGCTAGAGTCTCAGCATGGCTGTGACACAAGCGCTACTGAATGGCATGTTACATGCTTGTGTTCCGTTGAAGACGTAACTCCGCGTTTTCGACTGCGCAAGTAATGACGACGGGGTATTATCACCGAACACTTTTATGTTTGCAAGCCATCATCACGCGCAGCAACGATGGCGCTACTCGCTGGCGGCCTACTACTGCGGCAAATCCGTTAGGCAGGCTCGGTACGTACTACCTCGGAGTGCCGTTCAGCTCATACGTCAATTCTAGTTCATACAGGTTTATGTAGCACGCACAGGATTTCGCAAAGCATCGTTATGCACGGTAACGGAGCTGAAATATAACCTTTCACTTCGCAGCAAATGATTAGGTGGCGAGTACTTAGCACTTTCCATGGTTTGGGAAAGTATTTTAGTCTCATATCCATTTCAGCGCATCTCATGACTTCATCCGGTGAAAGTGGCACGGTCCGTACGTCCGCACGTCCTATCTGTTCCTATGCTAACAAACGGGTTGACCCTCCTCCTGGCGCCATAGGATGGGATGGATGGATGCTATGAGCGTCCCCAATGTCTGCCACCAGGCTCGAAGGAAAAAAAAAAAAGAAAAAAAAAACTTCCTTGTTTCATGTTGGCCTAATACCTTATCTACATTGATTAAATCTATGTTATTATACCAAAAAATATAAATTCACGGTCCATCTCTCTGCCTCTTAAGGCAGAATGACCTTATTTTTCCGCCATTATTTATTTTTGTTCTTTATCTCTACTTTTCTGCCACCAATACTCTAACCGTCTCTTACTTATTTCTATCGCGGACGTGTTCAGCTTTCCATTGTTGTCCCTAAAACCCAAGGCTTCATGTAGACTCGTGCCCACACGTATACCTGGGTGAATATCGCCACATTCAATCAGTACATGTTCCATCGTTTCCTTAGTTCCCCCGCAGCATGTACATTGTTCTTCTTCGTTACTAAATCTCGCTTTATAACCACGCGTTCTAAGGCAGCCCGACCTCTTCAAACAGTAAAGCGCTTCCCCTTGAATTATCATAAAACCTTTCCCTCCTTATTTCGTTTTTTCCTTTTCGGTAGTTACTCAGAGCCGGCTTCTTTTCCATCGCTGTCATCCAATAAGTCCTCTCCGCCTCTCTGACCTTCCGCTTAATGCTCCTTGTTGCCATATCGCCCGCACTGCCAGCCGTATATTTACTGGTGAGCCTCCTAGTTCTTTTTCTCCACTGCGTGTCAACGCTTTTTCTATACAAATACCTGAAAACCTTCTCTGCCCATCTACTCTCCTTCATTTTCCTCAGCCTCTCTTCGAATCTCATTTTGCTCTGCGCTTCCCTCACTTCAAAGCCTGTCCATCCCATATCACCCTTTACCGCCTCATTTGTCGTCTTCCCGTGAGCGCCCAACGCGAGGCGGCCCACCGTCCTTTGATTTACATCCATTCCTGATTGCACATCTGACTTCATGCACACCACTGAGTTCCCAAATGTAAGCCCCGGAACCATCACACCCTTCCACAGCCCTCGAAGCACCTCGTACCTATTGTATCCCCATAAAGCTCTGTGCTTCATAATTGCAGCATTCCTCTTTCCCTTTGCTACCGATGCTTTCTCTTGTACCTCCATATATCTATCCCCCTCATTTACCCATACTCCGAGGTACTTGTACTCGCTTACCCTCGGTATTTTTTGGCCCTGTATTAATACCGTATGGTCTCCGTGATCATTGAATACCATCAATCCACATTTTGTTGCACTAAATCCTAGTCCTAGAGCCTCACACTCCCTTCCGCATATATCTGCCAGTCGCTGTATATCATCTTGACTGTCCGCAAATAAGACAATATCATCAGCATAAAATAGACCTGGAAGCTTCTGCTCAACCATCGCTCCGACCTGTTTGTGTGACAAATTAAATCCAATGTTGCTACCTTCTAGCGCTTTTTCCATCCTCGCCATGTACAGCATGAATAACAGCGGGGACAAAGGGCATCCCTGTCTCAGCCCCTTGCTAATTTCAACGCTGTCCTTGCTACTTATTCCTTCCCATTCTATACAAACTGTATTTCCTCGGTATATTTCCCTCAAAAGCTGTACACAGTCGTCACCTATGCCCACTTCCTTCAATATATCCCACAAAATTTCCTGATTAACGTTGTCATACGCCCCGGTGATATCTAGATAAGCTACGTATAAGGGCCTGTTTTCTATTTTAGATATTTCTATACACTGGGTAAGAAAGCAAACAGATTATCGTCTAACCGCCTGTCGATTCGAAATCCATTCTGAAGTTCTCCCAAAATATCATTTTGTTCTACCCACGCTTCTATTTTTAATTTTACTGCCTGCATCGCCAACCTGTATAGCACCGATGTAATTGTTAGCGGTCTATACGAGCGAATGTTATCCTTTTCTCCCTTGCCTTTATAGATTAAGTTCATTCTACTTTTTCTCCAACTGTCTGGTATTTCCCTCTCCTGTAAGCACTTTTCTACGGCTTTCAGCAGTGCTTCCTTAGTGTTATGTCCGAGTTCGTTAATGAGGCTGACGGGAACCCCATCTAAGCCCGGAGTAGTGCGCTTAGGAATTTTTCCTTCGGCCTTCTTCCAATTGAAATTCTCTAGTACTACATCTTCGTCGGTTGCACTCCTTTGCGTACTTTTACTCACCGGGGGAATCCCCTGGGGGACCTTTTTAAACGAATCGGCTGTTATCTTTCGGATGTAACCTAGCGCTTCATATCCTTCCAATTTATTTCCTCCTTCATCTACCATATGTTGTTGCATTGTGACAGACTCCCTACCCAGCGCTTTTAGGTGGCTCCAAAATATCCTAGGCGCGGCCTTCTTCTTTTCGCGAATCTCTGTCATCCAGCGTTCACTTTCACCTTAATTTTTGCCTCGACTAATTTCTGCACAATGGATTTTTGCTCTAAATATATTTCCCATATTTGGTTGACTTCGTCCTGTGGCCGCTTCTCCTTTTTTGCCTGTCTGTGCTCCCGTGATGCCTGACGTCGCATCTCGATCGCTTCCCGGATTTCTTTGTTCCACCAACTTTTTGGCTTTTTCTTTCCTTTCCAACAAATAGTTTTCTTCTCTATTTCCATTTCTTTCGTGATTACATGTAGCAGCTCACTATACTTCCAGTCTTTGCCTGGTAGTTCGTCTACTTTTTCCTCGACTCTTGCGGCTATATTTGTTATTTGTTTGTCATTTAGATACGAGCTGCCAAACTTTGATTCTATGTTCTTATTTTCAGTTTTATATCCCATTTGTAATATTATGCGTTTATGATCACTACCCAAGCTGTTAATGCCTTCTTCGTCTATTCTCATCTCTCTAAGTTTGTCATATATTCCTTCTGTCATGAGACAGTAATCAATGCTCGATTGCCTGTTTCTGACTTCCCACGTGATCTGCCCCTCACACTTAGGCCCCACGTTAACTATCTCAAGACTATGTTGCTCGCAGAGATCTAGCAATAACTTGCCATTGGTGTCTGAATATCCGTCAAGGTCATGAATGTGAGCGTTCATGTCCCCTAGAAGGATTATCTCGGCATCATGACCAAATTCTTTAATATCGGTGCTTATGCATTTCACTATCTCCAGATTCTTTTCTCTGCAGTTATTGCCTGTCCACAAGTAAGCTACACCTAGCCACGTTTTCTTTCCACCTACTGTGCCCGAAACCCACATGTGCTCTGAACACGTTTGTTTCACTCTCTCCCATTTTGTTCTGCTATGAATTAGCATTCCAACCCCCCCACCTCTCCTTTCTGATGTGATCCTGTTACATCCTTCCCAAACATAATTTTCAATATGTGGTGGCTCTTCCAAGTCTCTAAGGTGTGTTTCTGTAACCGCATAAACACCTATCTGTTCCTTGTTTAACTGTCCCTCAATCTCTAACCATTTGCCTTTTTTCTGCCACCCTGCATGTTAATGTAACTAATTGCAACACGCGCCTTCTCCCTTCTTTTACCTTTTCTCTGTTTTTTCGCTATACTACCTGTCAAAGAGTCCCCCTGGTTGTTTTCCTCATTACAAGCTACCATGGGCACCGAAGGGCCCGCGTGCCCCCCAAAAAAGCTACTGCGCGTCCTGCAAGACGCCAACCCACCTCATGGCCAAGCCTCCTATCGAAGTGTATTCCGTCTCTTCGAAAACCACCCCACCTGTGTACCTCTCTGTTTATTTCCACTACCTCGATGCCTTTCTCTCTACTCATCTGCCATATCTCTTTGTTTGCGTCGACAACCGCTCTTTGCAGGTTGCCGTCACGCACCGGTACCTCCGGTATTGTGCATACCACTATCTGCACCTGAGGGGAAATGGCGCGCATGTCATCGACCCCTTTCGCCAATGTGGTCGCTAGTTCGGCTGATTCGTTACTCAAGACGTCGTTTAGACCTCCCGCGATTATCACGAGGTTACGTCCATTAGACTTAGCTGCGAGTTTTGCGTTAGCTTGTCTCATCACTGATCCCAGCCTATGGCCCGGGAACTTTCCTATTAAAACTCGTTTGTCGCCTCTCACCCTTTCCTTGACTGCTTCTGCGCATGTAGCTAAGTTCGAGTCCCCGGCGATTATCACGTGATCCGACTTTTCTGGTGGACTCTCCCGCACCTGGCCACTGCACCTGTTACTAGCGCGTGCTACTGCTGTTGAAAGCACGGCATATTGAAAAGCACGGCGCGCCACCTATAGTTCGTGGGCATTGCGAATACTTACTAGTGTGCCGACCGCGGGCGTCGCGGTGGCACGGAGAATGATGCCTTCCACCGGCGGCCACCAGACGGCGATAGCCGTAGGGACCATGTAGAGTCACTGGAAAATCAGAGTACCGCAAAGGTAGGCTGCACGCGGGCAACATTGGGTGGCGGCGGCCATGTCCCTTCCAGACCGTCCGGTGCGTTGTTAACGTGTGTTGAGAAGTCACCGATCTTTTAGCCTCAGTGCCATGTTACGCTCGGCAGAACGGCATTATGTGTGTGTGTTTCTTCAAGAGGATATTAGAAGTGATTTCGAGTCATCGACAGGTATGGATCGACTGCGCAGTTAGCGGTGTAACTAATGAAACGTACGGCGTATGTTGCCATGTGCTCGCGAACTCTCTTCATGGCTTCATCGGTCTCTTTTCGTGTCACGCTCGGGCGTGTTCGCCATGTCCGGGTCTGTAAACATAGTTGCATTAGCGCAGTGGCACCGTGCGAGATGCCATTTACTTCGACATTTGGTGAATCTTAACTGTTTACGCTAGCTTTACAGTCGTAGTTCAGGTTCACTGCACACGAGAACGTTATCGAACAACATCGAGAACATTCAACATTGCGTCCTTCGACTGATCGCTGACTCATAGCTTGCTTGCGCACCGTGCTTGCTGTTCAACTGGTTGATATGTGTTATAGAAGTTGTGCGTGTACGGTAATTGGAAGTTGTGCGCGACGTCTTGATTCGGAACGCCAGCAGCCGAACGCACGGGCGAATCGGCGTGCGCTAGGTAAGGTGCATCTTATCTTGCGATACGTAGAAAATAGGCCATCAAAAATGATTGACATCACTACTTATTTGTTTCATTTCCTATTTCTTGTCTCCTTAATATTCCCAACGTTGCAATGAATTTGCAAATATTTTGCTGTGTTCCGACAAACAGTTCTTTTTTTGGAGTTGCCAGCGCGTAAACAGCTGGGGTTCGCTTTCTGCACTGCTGCACTTTTTTTTTTTCATAATGCACTCTTATTAAAACTTCCTCGGCACGGTACTTTATGTTCTTTTGATCAGAAATAGCACATCCCGGAATTTTTAAAGGGCATACTACTGCAACACAGTATGTATATAGACCTAGGGCTCGCATAAAATCGACTCCCTCAATGCGTGGGATCTGCTTTTTTTTTTTTTTTTTTTGCTGTGACAATTTCTCACCAACTATAAAGTATTTTAAGGGTACGCTCGGCGCAATGCAGCATTAGCAGCAATTTTTTTGCAACAAGTTTAAAAATATGCTTCATAACATTGCCTTATACCAAGTTTATCAACAGAGTTCGACGCTTCTGTTTTGTGCAATGCCAAATGATCATGCCACAATTACCTTCAAGGTATACGAGTAAACAGTTATTATTTTATAAATCTTCGATTTCGCTCTCGTGCGTGACACGCTTATAACTCGGAGAGCATGCGTAATCTGTTCAACAGACCGAGATATAAACAGTCGAGCAAATAGAAAGGTATGTAGTTTTCATTGTCGCTGGCCATAGCGAACCGAAAACGTGAAGTATCCTGTCGCATAAGATCTTTTCCAGCGAAGTTAGTGTACACTGCAGGAAGGAGTGTTATTCGAGGGGCGCGAATTTGTTCAGGCCCACTATGCAGCCACGTAGAACGGCGCTCTTTGACATTAATTTTTTCCACACGGCAAACGAGATTCCCAGAGTAGCTGACCAGTAACGTTCGATTGACGGTGAGCTACTCTCTTCTGGCATCTGCACGCAGTGGCGTAGCCAGCGGGTGGCACGCCGGGCCCGTTCCCTCCCCCCCCCCCCCCCCCCCCACGAAAAAAATCTCTGCTTACGTCCCTGTCTGCACGACGCGTTTAAAAAAGCGACGAAGTACTTCTGGGGACCGTGGTACTGCTAAATGTCCGGCACGCTCTGCATTGAACGCGCCTGCAACCAAAGCGCTTGGAAGGGATATGGCAGCGAGAGGTCACGTGGTGCAAGTGAGCCAATCGCGTCGGCGGCGGCGCGCGGAAAACAGATGCGATACTCTGAAATTTTTCCAGTGACTCTAGGACCATGCTATGCCGAGCGGCGTCTCTAACCGACGCGCGCGCCTGTGAGAGACGCCGACGGGCACACGCGGCCAGTTTTGCGCTGCGGAACGTTGGTTGGGGTGCAAAACGTAATCGAAAGAATGTAATTTCGTAACACTAACGAGCGATCGTACGCACAGTTATCATTAATACGCTGCGCGATACCGGCTGTTTCTTCTAAAAATACTATTATATGCGACACATGACCACAAATGCTAAACTGACGGCAATTTGTGGCTAATTACCATACATTTACTAATAATCTGTTTATTTACCTAAGGACGCATATTTTACTAATTATATATTTATTCAGGTAACGACACATATTTTGCTAATTATCTATTAATTCACCTATCGACACATATTTTACTAATTACCTATGTGATCACCTAACGACGCTCAGTGTAGCAATTATTGAAGTGTTTCTCACAAACGACAGCCGCCGGAGTTAGTCTTCGATTTCTGATCTTTATATTATTCTCCCACTCGGCTAAACTTAAATTTCTGTGTCCACAGGAGCGCTGAAGGATGAGACCCGCTGGTTGTTTTGAGCGGTAGCCACTCGTACAATATGGAACAAAAGAGGTGCTGTCTTTACGCCTCGTTTCCTGTGACCACATCGCGGTTCTGTGAACAGAAACAAGTGCGAAGCGCGCGCACAGAAAAGAAACCATGCGGAGACACCATAAGCTACTGACTCGAAAGCGACAACGCCCCACAAGTTTACCGCAACGGAATATTTCGTAACTCCGTGATCACAACCGACTGCGCTTACGAACGGGCATCCGAAGCGCAACTGAGCGACGCGCGTGCAACGCGCGCGCTTGGCTTGATGCGCCGCTCGGTTAGCATGGTCCCTAAGAGTGTCGCCGTCTGGTGGCGTCCGGCGGAAGGCATCACCGTCGGTGCCAGCGTCTCCCATTGGAAACGCTCGGCGGTCGGCACACTAGTAAGTATATTCACGGCCGCTGGATAAAAAGCGCACCGTGCGCTTTTTATCCAGCGGCCGTGGTATATTCTAGGCACTATAGCAGCACGAAACACGAAACGTAACGAAACGAAAGCACTCCCCCAAAAACATGGCGACAGGAAGCGGAAGTCTCCCCACGCCGGTTCGAGCGCTTCCCGTCATGCCGCACGAGAGCGCAGCGTTGCTTGGGTTCGGCTAGGTTCGGCGCTCCGCTTGCACGCCCCGCCGCCCTCGGCACATTCCGTTCCTCCTTTCAGGACTTGTCATTCTTTCTAGGAGAGGGATGTGATGCATGCTGCGTGCGCTCTCTCTCCAAAGTAAGACCGCAAGACCCCATCTTACCACTTTTTTTTTTTTTCGGGGGAACGCACGTGTGTCTGGTGAGAAAAAAAAAAAAAAAAGGCGCGCGAAAACACTCTAGGGCAGCGCTAATGCGTCCAAGAAGCGAATCGAATTTGAATTGAACCGTTTTCGTTGTTAACACAAAATATCGTTGGCACCCTAACATTAAAACAAATTAACATGAAAACCATAAACTGAGCATCAAGTACAAATATTAAAACTCTTCAGAGTGTGCGGACTATCAAATTCTGGCTCTGCAAGCGACTTTTACGCTAATTTTGTGTTTATTTGGACATAGATAATATTTTGAAATATTCGTATTAACGCATATGAGCTATTCCCGAAGACCGAATCAAGTATGACGATATTCGATTCTATATTCCAAATGTTTTCATTATATCTGATGTCCTCCCTCTGTCATGCGGCTCGATCAGATCAATCATGTATTTATATTCACGACCGTGCTAAAGCGGTGGACAGTTCGGTGGACAGTTCAAAATCATCGATATTTTAATAGAGCCTAGCGCGCTATAGTATCAGGATCACAATTAAATTTCTGCTCGGTACTCGCATTTATTCCCATTTATTGATGTTGCTCAACCAAATGCTTTGCGTCTAATGCATGCAAAGGCGGACATTTTCTTGAGCTTCGAGCAGAAACCGTAAACGCTCGGTACACTTGAAAAGCACTGATGTCGTACCACTGTACATTGAGCATATAAGTGCTTCATCATAACAGGTCATCATAAGGCTTGAAAGGTGCTCATGACAATGCGGCGGAGGATTCTCGGCGGCCCGATCGCTAAAGGTTCTGAAGTTTCTTGCGAAACAGGTGAAAAATTTCGACATTTAAATTCCGCATTCTAACCAACTCCGCAATTGTACCTTTTCTTATTCACATACTTAATGTGCACATCAGAAATATTCGGCTGGATTCGGGAAAACTGAGGCACAGCAAACATATAACTTTAGTGCTGGGGTTATTGATTGGAGCAGAACTGCAAATGCGACGTCATTCTTAGACAAATGGACGTGTAATAAGCTACAAGAACGCCAGATTTTAAGATCACTTCGCAATTCAGCTTTTCATGTAATCAGTTAGAGCTTTCGCGCCCCTGAAACACGTATCTGAAATTTTCTATTAAAGTTGTGCAGTCCGCGAGAACTCTACTTCGCACAATTCGTGTGACGAAATTAATATTTTTTTGGTCTCGCTATAAAGCAGCCAAAACCTTTCCGATGGGAGAAAGAATGATTTAATTCATTTTCAATAAAGTTTATTATTAATAGATGGTGTAATGTATTGGCCTCGAGATCTTGGAGTGGCGCCCTCTCGCGTGTGACGTCAGAGCGGGGACACCGCTCTCAACCGTGCTGCAGCAGCCGCTGCTCCTGTATGCGGATCGTCTGCTTCAGGCGGGAACTTTGTCGAACTAACAGCGTCGCGACGGTCAACTAACGCCTGCAACGAATGTTTTCGAGTGTAATCTTGAACTTGTTTCAGTTGCGGCCCAATCGACAGGGCCTAGAAATCCGCCGAATGGCCGACGAGTATGTCGACGCCACCGACCGCATTGCTGGTAAGAAAGTGAAACTATGTGCGAGTGTTCTCGCTCGTTATCTTGTTTCCGCCGTACGATACTCATTAGTTTGGGTGTTTCTTTCGATATTTCAGCAAGCGTGCCGTTCTCCAGCATCTACAAGTATGTAGATATAGCTTGTGAAAGGTCGCGGTGCCCCATCGAGGGCGAAGAGGCGTACGACGCAGGTCACGTTGTTGAATGCGCGTTCGAGGCCGTCAACGCAGATCGCATCACCGTCGCAGCTTTCGTCCTGAAAACAAGTGCGCAAGTGCCGCCTTGTTGCACACCCCCCTGCCGATGCCCATGATCGCAGTTTGTCCCGTAATGTTGGTTCAGTGAGAACGATAATACGTCGTAGTTCATATTAACACCACACAGGGCCGTCGCATGGGTATTAGAATAATATCATCATCAGCAGCAGCAGCAGCCTGTCTACGCCCACTGCAGGGCAAAGGCCTCTCCCATGTTCCGCCAATCAACCCGGTCCTGTGCTTTCTGCTGCCACGTTGTACCTACAAACTTCTTAATCTCATCTCCCCACCTAATTTTCTGTCTCCCCCTCACGCGTCTCCCCCTCACCAGAGCAGGATTGGCCACCCTGGTGTAGTACTTGGCCACTACCTCCCACATGAATACACCAATTAAGGGTATTAGAATATAACAAGCAGTTAATCGCTGATTATACCACGCACAGGGCCACAGAGATTAACGTGGCAAAGGCAAGCTGGGTCGAGTTTCACGCGCAGCCTAACGAAAAGCTTAAAGAGCTCCGCTTTTTAAAAAGTCTGTACTGCCTCAGGTGAAAACTTTTAGAGAATGTGCACTAAACAGCGGCAATAGGTTTCGCTTATGAATTTATGATAAGCAGTCCGCTAGGCGCGCGCTTGCCTTCATAAGTAAAATACGTATGTACACCATCCAAATGCAGCGGAAGTCTCAGATATCCTGCGCCGCTCAGCTGAGCTCGTGAAGCGCGCTTTCCTGCGAGGCGATTCGGAGGCCGCGTCGTCGGCTCCTTTTGTCTATAGGGGCCTTCGTGGCAGGTTGTGGGACGGCACTGCACCTGGTGTAAGTCGCCTATGCTTATAGCCTGCGTGCAATAAACGGCTTAAGTATTGGCGAGGCGCTTAAACACGGTCACAAGCTTACCTAAGAGGGACGCGTACAGTGGTATAGCAGAAGTCACTGTCCGCGAAGTGCTTGCTGCACACCAGGGGCGTAGCCAGAAATTTTTTTTTTTTGTGGGGGGGGGGGGGGGGCGAGCGGGTTCAACCATACTTTATGTATGTTCGTGCGTGCGTTTGTGTGTGTGCGTGTATATACGCAAGCAAAACTGAAAAATTTCGGGGGTGGTTTGAACACCCCCCCCCTTGGCTACGCCCCTGCTGCACACGGTCAATGAAGGCGTGGGGCGCTTTCCCATTCTGAGCTTCACTATCCACTTCAACTTCGGGTCCTTAGGATAGTTGTGAAAGCCTTTTTCACGAGCGGACGAAGTACACTGAGGCGCAGACCAGTACTTCACCATTGCGCACCACTCGCCGCGGAGACACGCGGCCGCAGTTTTAAGAAACAAAGAGCTGTGGTTCTCAATGAACGTTAAAAGCAGACCCTCGGTTGTTTGAATAGCGTCGGTAGCCACCATACGCAAGATAACCAATTAAACTGCTTTTTTGTTGAGATTTACCACAACGGTGGTTTCAACACGGCGCTGGGCCTACGTAGCAGACGAAAGCGCGCGAATCCCCGCTCTGACGTCATACAGGCGCCGTTCGCAGCGCCGCCATCGGTCGCACACCAGGCCAATATGGTCGGTTACAATCAACGTGCCATTTGCGAACTATTTGAGTCAATTCTATACCGCGGCACAATGGACCATTGTAAAGCCACATTAAACATAAATTCGCGTGCTTGCACTTTCTTATCCGTTATGTACTTCCTGGTGGCAAATACATTGATCTCCAGAGTGTTCAAATCTTGCGATTTCTCAAGGTTATAAAAATATTTTAACGATATTCTCCGATCGAATAATTCTTCACAACACCGAAGAACTCCAACTTCCATATTGATGTCAATGCATGCGCTCATCATTATGGCCATCGCATGTCTAGTCAGCATCCGATTAATAGCTTAACTTCAGTCAGTTCAGAGCAAAACTCGATGTTATCCCTTAGCCGGAAGTTTCCCTTACGTCTGTGGTTGACGGTCATTGCTGTTTTCCTTGTTTAACCAAAGGCCGTCATCGCGTTTGTAGCTACACTACATGACTTATTCTTCAACATACTGCCCAAACGCGCTCGCGCTTGTTAGCTCGAAACCTAAATGTTGAACTTCAAAGTAAAATTGACCAGTGTTCAACTTGTCACTCGATCAGAGACAAATACTTTTCACCACGTCGCGTTATTTTGCTCTGCTTTCGATAACAACGGCGTTAGATTGATGAGCTCTGCTGACAAATCCTCATCACTCTATGCAGCCGATGTAAGGCTGGACAAATATATAAATCAATCTAACGGTGTCGAGCAGTGCACCTGGTCCCATGTGGTGCGTCAGCAAGGGACTTGATAATTAAGTTCTCATATGTGTAGAAACGTACGGTACGCTTACGTTGCGCAGCCTCTACAGTCAGCCACACATATCGTCAACGGCACGTGAAGCGTCTACTATTAGCAATGTAATTTTATTACTTTTTTTTCGTTTTGCATGCGAGGCACCGACGACGGCAGATTACCGCGAGGCACTAGCTATGCATTTGTCTAACGCGTCTTGAAATATAAAGCTACAGCGTCCATAGAATCATAGAAATATAAAGCTACAGCGTCCAGTTTTAAGCACGTGTTGCTCCCATTGATAATTATCATTATGTGAAATAACGGAACTAGTAAACATTTTATTAACATTCCAACAGAACAGCAGTGCGCGTTGCGCGTTGCGCATTACCCGCCGCAAATGCTCCATTATGCGATTCTTTTATACGTATGAGTCAGAAGATCAGACAAATCCGCTGAATGTTTCTCATGCATTTCCATGCATCATATTCGCTTGCTTATCTTTTTGTTTAGTATTTTCAAGACGTATAAAATGATCACCATGCGATTTCTGACTGGCATTATTGCGTATCTTGAGGCAGTGCATCGTTGGGATTATTTTAACTTCTTTATAATGTAGTTACGGTGTACCTGCTTTGTCTTTTATTAAAAACAGGGGTTCACACTTTTATTTGAAATGCTGTGCTAAAATGATGAATGTCACCAACATATGCAAGACGACCTCTGAAAAAGTGATGGGATAACAGAAACTTTTCAAATAGGCATATCGAGGAATATGAGCTTATTATCTGTAAGAGATAAAGGTGTAACTACATTGCACATTAAAGAAAAAGATAAATTCGCGTTAACTTAATTCAAACTTGTTACTACCTAGACGTACACGCGTAAATTTTGACAAACGCAAGTCTTTAGTGGTGCTGTTTCGGACATGTGTCCCATTTTCTTGGCGGCTTTGCGTGCCTGCAGATGTGCGGCTTCTTCGAAAGAGGAGGCGGCTCCACCATTCTGCCCTTGCGGCGCTAGAAAACGCTGAGAAAGAAAACCGGAGAACAGCGGAACAGCGGAAAAAAAGAAGTTTCCCTCTCCCCACCGGGACCTTCCGGGGCCCGGGCCGCAGTAGCGCATGTTATTTTGCTTCTTTTTTTAAGTGTGTTTTTCACTCCACGCTCCCTAGCTACACTGTAGAGCAGCGCGCGGTTCCTCTTGGCTCTTTCCCGCACTTTTCCACCTTCTGCGTTTTATTTTCCACAGCACGAGTCTTCAGTGGATTGCCACTGCTGTGTGTTCGTTCTAACAATCTTGAAAGAATATTTCTTGTTTATATATTATTCGTGTATTGGTACTAAAATCTTACATTGCGGCCACGCCAATTTTGATGAGTTTTTTTTCACATAGCATATATGGTATTGCCGTTTGCCTGACTTATCCGCCAGCGAAAGATGAGAACGTTTACTCATTCCATTGCGTAAATTACATAATAAAGGACTAGCTGTTAGAACAAAACATTGCGTCTCTCTATCCACAGGCTGTTTGGGTGCAGCGCTGCTCGGGCAGCACGCAAAAATTTTCATGCTTCATGTTGTCTGTATACAGACGATGCTTCTTTTAAGTTATACAGAACGGTTTTTAATGGCCGTTTTAGTTCAGAAATGACATAAATGTATTATGTGAGCTCGGTTTAATGCAAGCGGGTGACATTACTTGCATGAAAAAGCAAAATAAATAATCGCCTATCTAAATAAAGTTCATTTATGACCTTCAAATTACACTGCCTTACCTACTGCAACTGACTAACTGTAGCCACTGAGTTTGCAATAATTGGAATGAAATCTTACGATTTAATATTTATGCCATCAAATTTGAGGTAGAAATTCACTGTTTGCTTCGGTCACGTTTTTTTTTTTTTTTTGTAAGAATCCGTTTAAGCATCGAACAACCACAAAAGCCTAGTTTAACGCCCATGTATATAAATACTGTCGCACACTTGGCGAATGATGGTCTCGAAAAAATCTAGATACGCACGCTTGGAGAAACCATGCACGAATGTAATGGCTCGCTATTATTTTTGTTATTTAGTCAATAATGTATTTGGATTGTTCGCACAAATAATCTCTATCACTTGGTGTAATCAGCTCAAGGACCACAAGTATGTTGTGTGTCACAGGTGATTTTTGTAATGTTTAAAAAATCACACTGTAGGAGTTGTTTACACTTCCTGCAGTGTATTTTATGCTGCCCTAAAATAATACACGCTGTTCGAATTCTCTGCCGGCAACCAAGGCCGGCACGACGTGTTGCCGACTTGTCGCCCCGACAAGCGTTTGGCGCGCTCGGCGTTCACTCGGCCACCAACGGTGGTGCGAATCGTGCAGCCGACCTAGTGCCGACAAGTGTTTGGCGCGCTCGGCGTTCACTTGGCCACCGACGGTGGCGCGAATCGTGCAGCAGATCTAGTGCCGACGTAGCTGGCAGCGCACCTCCGGCCGACCCTTTTCGGATGCCTGGTGGCCAGTGAAGTCGGCTGCCGGCTATTTGCCAGTGATCAGCCAAACGTCGGCAGTCGGCCAGCGTTGCTTGGGAATGCACACTGTCGGTAAGTGTACATCGAAATCAAAGGGCATCGCTAAATAGTTCGATATACCCGTAATTAAAAAATGCATAAAATGCCTGTCTGAAGCTATAAATATTCATTCTAGAAGGATAGTTGGTAGTACATGTCTTGATATATACTGAGTATGTGCAGTTCAATGAAACGAAGACAAGAGAAGACACATAAACAACAGAGCCAAGCAACGCTGGCCGACTGCCGACGATTGGCTGATCACTGGGAAATAGCCGGCAGCCGACTTCACTGGCCACCAGGCATCCGAAAAGGGTCGGCCGGAGGTGCGCTGCCAGCTACGTCGGCACTAGATCGGCTGCACGATTCGCGCCACCGTCGGTGGCCGAGTGAACGCCGAGCGCGCCAAACGCTTGTCGGCACTTGGTCGGCTGCACGATTCGCACCACCGTTGGTGGCCGAGTGAACGCCGAGCGCGCCAAAGGCTTGTCGGGGCGACAGGTCGGCAACAAGTCGTGCCGACCTTGGTTGCCGGCAGATGATTCGAACAGCGTGTATTATTTGCAGCATAAAATACACTGCAGGAAGTGTAAACAACTCCTACAGTGTGATTTTTTAAACATTACAAAAATCACCTGTGACACACAATGTGGTCCTTGAGCTGATTACACCAAGTGGTAGAGATTATTTGTGCGAACAATCCAAATAAATTATTCACTAAATAACCAAAATAATAGCGAGCCATTACATTCGTGCATGGTTTCTCCAGGCGTGCGTATCTAGATTTTTTCGAGACCATCATTCGCCAAGTGTGCGACAGTATTTATATACATGGGCGTTAAACTAGGCTTTTGTCGTTGTTCGATGCTTAAAACGGATTCTTACAAAAATAAACGTGACTGAAGCAAACAGTGAATTTCTACCTCAAATTTGATGGCATAAATATTAAATCGTAAGGTGTCATTCCAATTATTGCAAACTCAGTGGCTACAGTTAGTCAGTTGCAGTAAAGGTAAGGCAGTGTAATTTGAATGTCATAAATGAACTTTATTTAGATAGGCGATTATTTATTTTGCTTTTTCATGCCAGTAATGTCACCCGCTTCCATTAAACCGAGCTCACATAATACATTTATGTCATTTCTGAACTAAAACGGCCTTCTGTATACAGACAACATGAAGCATGAAAATTTTTGCGTGCTGCCCGAGCAGCGCTGCACCCAAACAGTCTGTGGATAGAGAGACGCAATGTTTTGTTCTAACAGCTAGTCCTTTATTATGTAATTTGCGCACTGGAATGAGTAAAAGTTCTTATCTTTCGCTGACGGATAAGTCAGGCAAACGGAAATACCATATATGCTATGTGAAAAAAAAAAACTCATCAAAAGGCGTGGCCGCAATGTAAGATTTTAGTACCAATACACGAACAATATATAAACAAGAAATATTCTTTCAAGATTGTTAGAACGAACACATAGCAATGGCAATCCACTGACGACTCGTGCTGTGGAAAATTAAACGCAGAAGGTGGAAAAGTGCGGGAAAGAGCCAAAGAGGGTCAGCCTAAGGCGAACTAAAAGGAATCGCGCGCTGCTCTACAGTATAGCTAGGGATGCGTGGAGTGAAAAGCACATTTAAAAAAAGAAGCAAAAAATAAACATGCGCTATTGCGGCCTGCGCCCCGGAAGCTCCCGGTGGCGCATTTAGCAATCGCTCTCAACTCCAGCCGGTGACTGCGGCGCCGCGGCGAGTCCCGGCGCGAACTAGTACACTATACTAATACGAGTGCTACAGGGGCGTAGCCAGAAATTTTTTTCGGGGGGGGGGGGGGGGGTTCAACCATACTTTATGTATGTTTGTGCGTGCGTTTGTATGTGTGCGTGCCTATATACGCAAGCAAAATTGAAAAATTTCGGGGGGGGGGTTTGAACCCCCCCAACCCCCCCCCCCCCTTGGCTACGCCCCTGGAGTGCTAGGTGCTTTTCTGACGACCGTGCGCGGCCTTAGCACCCAAATGCGCGAACGTCCCTAGCCGTTTTAGTCCCCATGTTGCCCATGTACGCTGAGGTTGGCTGCTCGCGCCATTGCGCTGGCTGTTGGTGTGTTGTGCGGCAGTTTGTGTGGTTGCAATATTCCCCGTGAATGTGATGATACGTGAGTGTTGGCTGTTTCGTGCAAGCGGTAGTGTTGGATCACCAACATCCCGCGTCGATGTGATCATGCACGAGTGCTGGCTGTTTTGTGCGCGTAGTGTGTGATAGAGCACTGCACGGGCTCGGGCCTACCCGAAAACCCGGGCCGGGTAATGTAGTTTTCACGGCGGGCCCGGGCCGGGCTCGGGTCTGATAGAGTTACTGTATATGCTACCTTTAGGTAGCAGAGTTGCGCATCTGTCTTCCAACGCCGCTAGCAACCATGCATTGCGGAGAAGCTGCCGTTTGGGCCAATTTTTTTATTTCTCGACGCCGCCGCTGCAGCGAACTGAACTAACACGTCGCCATCGGCAGCCAATGTTTATCGCCGGTCTTCGACACGCCAGACAGGTTAATCGGCGTCACGGTAGGCATGTCGCCTGCAAAAACGAAGTGCGACTTCACCGCATAGCTGTGGTTGCTAGCCAGACCTATGCGCAACTCTGCTACCTAAAGGTAGCATATACAGTGACTCTAGGGTCTGAAGCTCCGGGCTTAGGGCCGGGCTCGGGTTTGAGCTGGTGGGCTCGGGTCGGGCCGGGTGCGGACTTTGCTCAGCTCTTAAAAGGACACTAAAGTGATACAATGAATCGGTTAAGGCTGATAAAGTGCACTCTGAGAACTCAAATGTAGTTAGTGTCACCATAATAAGGAGAAAGTCAAGGGCAAAGTTCCATTTTTAAATTTCGCTCTGAAATCTCCGAGCGTGACGTCACAGATTTCAGACTGTATTTGTCGTATTTTGGGGACATTGGGTCAACGAAACTTCTTGAAACTTGGTATGTTAAGTCCATGTCCCTCTCAGAGGTCAATGTACTTAATTTTTACCGATTAGGAACTACACAGATCCCAGTAGACGCCGTCAGAATCTATGGCGTCACGGTGTTTTTTGCACGACTTTCAAGGTGGCGTCGGCGCCCGCATTTTCTTTGTGCGCGTTTTCTTGCTTACAAAGACTCTTGTCGCAGCGAGCGTGGTGATTATGGAATTTTAGGAGTAATTGACTGATAATAAAACTTTTTTTTAGTGTCCCTTCAAGTGTGTTCCTCATAAGTTGCGCGTACGTATACGTTTCAAATTTTATCTCAATAAAACAATTCTTTTTTTATGTGGGGCAAGCCATTTGTAGAAGTTAGCCGCAGCCGCAGGCCGCTAGCGAGAGGTCCGCGGGCCGCGTGTTTGAGACCCCCACACTATATAGTGCGAGAGCTACATGATACTGCCACAACAGCGTTGGAATGTGCAGGAGTAACGTAAGTCCATTAAACACGTATATTCATGTTTAAAGGCAAAGCTTGACAAAATATCTGGTCTGAAATAAGAATAACAAATTCTATGCCGGGTGACGACCCCGTACCTCGAATCATATGGATTCAATGAGCAAGCGTCGAGAGCAGGGGCATAGCCAGAAATATTTTTCTGGAGGGGCGTGGGGTACCTCCTTGATCTGAAGTGGGGGCCGGGCAAGCAGACGCGGTCGAGTGTCATTTTGTGTAGTGCTCTGTATTATGGCAAAAAAAAATTCGGGGGGGGGGGGGGGGCAAGGGCCCGACGTGCCACTCCCTTGCTACGCCATTGGTCGAGAAGCTTATTCGCACCTTTATTACCAAACTGGAATGAACCCAGAAAATAGACCGCAATCACTTCGTCCACCTACTGCCAGTCGTACCAGTGTAGTCTTACCAGCGTAGGCCACCTTCTACCGGTACAACACCATTATAATATGAAAAAAGCGCCCTTTGCAAGCCGTGAGTCAGTCTGAGTCATGCAGAGTCGGCGTGTTGTTGTGTGGTTCAGTGTACAAACTCTGCGCAGCGCAGAGAGATCCCCGCGTGTCGGCGCCGCAAAGAGCAGACGCGGAAGGCCCCGCTCTGGGAAAGAAAGGCGACTCTGTGGTGACGCCGTCAAAGCGCAGGGCCGCCAAAGCCGCCTCCTTGCTTGTAACAAAAGGGAGGAGATAGGAGCTGAACGGGAAGACCGTCGCGCCGGTGGGACGACCGCGACACACGGCCGCCTGGTTTCAGTTATTGTTTAGCATCCGCATGCACCCCTTTGAGCGTTTACCTGCGCTGCCGTTCCGAGAACCTGCTGCTAACAAGAAACACGTGTCGGCGCCGCAAAAGGGAACGCGAGGAATTGGTCTTGCGACCGCTTGGCCGGATGCGACCGGGGGATGTCTTTGTGTACAATCGCTGTCTGGTCGTAATTACGGAACTCGGAGCGTTCAGGTGAACCGGCCCCCAGCTGCATGTAATGACCGAGTGTCATTAGACTGGCGTGCAACGCACTATCGCGTACACATTTCGCCAGTGGCCAGGACCTGGGAAGATTCGCGCTTCTTTGTGGCGGCTTCTTGAAAGAGACGTTGGTACGCGGGCCGGTTGAGCCCGAGCCGAGCTTTCGGCGCTGGCGGACGTCAGGGGCATGCTCGGACTATAACGTAGGAGAGAGTGAGATGACACGTGTTGCGCAGTGAACCTATCCCCTCGCGTGTTGTAGATTGTGTCGTACGTTAGACCAATGCCGTGTCTGTCATGAAAGTGTTTGTGCCATTGGTTGTGGTGATGCCAACCCCCAAGTGTGATTGGTTTGTTGAGGGACTCTTTGTCTAACTGAACGTTGAAAAGAGGCTGTTTTGGATGTGAGAGGAGAGCGGAGGTTCGGGCTTGGACCCGGGCAGACGCCTGAGCGTGGCAATAAAGCGTCTCTTCACTGGACAACGGCTCTTCCTTCGCGCTGCCACCGTGCACTCGAGTCATCGAGGGGCGCCGATTCGAACCTCAAACACCTTCCCTCCTTAGCTAGTGTTGAAGCTAGCAGAGGATAGTAGGGAAAGGAAATTAACTGGCGCAGTCGACCCTAGGATCGGAGAGCCCGCAGCGAGGAAGGTGCTGAAGCCCGGCGAAGCTGTCAAGACGCTCGCTGCTATTGGGACCTGCTGGTGAGCTGCCTGAAGCAGTACTGACATTCCGAGCCTGCCGGTCAACTTTGGAGCCAGGAGTCGAGCGACACGTGAGCGCTAGGTGTCAGCGAACAAGGGCGAAGCCGAACGACTTCGTTGAGCGACTGACGAGGCGCTGCGGTGTCCTGCATCGGGAGGAGAGCGGCAAGAGACGTCGACGTGAGGGACTGACGCAACGGCGAGGGTGGTCCGGTGGAGCACCGCGAGCATCGAGCGACTTCGTAACGACAAGCGTCAGAGACGGGACGGACGCAGCTGCAACTGACAACGACGGTGGGCGACGCATCACGGCAAGGTGAGGCTCGCTTTGTGCTCTCTCGGGGCCCTTTTTACTGAATGCACTTGCGTTCAGGCACACTCTGGGAGATGTCGGATTCAGAGGGAAATGTTATGGAAGGTGACAGTGTAAATGGATCGGATCGCACGCGCGAGTTGATGCTTGAGATAGAAGCATTAAAGCTCAAGCTTGAGCTGGAGAAGATGAGGTCGTCGCGTGCCTCTTCAGAGGAGCCGGAAATCCGTAACCGGCATAGCGGTATTGCATGGTGCGCGAAAGAGTTGAAAGCGGTCCTTGCGCCCATGCCCACTAATGAGCCAATGATCCCCGCCTGGTTCAAGAATGTGGACGCTCTTTTTGCGGCGTTGAGCATACCTGAGGAAGTGCAGGGCACTGTTATATTGCCATTCTTAAGTGACAAGATGCGGACATTCGTTGCCAATCAATCGGAGGCTGGGGTAATGGCGTACCCAGATCTAAAATCTAAAGTTTTAAAGGAACTGCGGATGACTCCAAGTGAGTACCGCCGAATGTTTCTAGAAATTAAAAGAGAGGCAGATGAGTCTTGGAGCCAAGTGACAGCACGCCTGGAGACAATGTTCACATACTACCTCAGAAGTAGAGAGGTGCAGTCATTTGAGAGCCTTCAGGAATTGCTGATAGCTGATAGGCTGAAGCAGTTAATGTCAAATGATCTCCGCTCACTGGTCACTCAGCAGGAAGTAAAGGGCTGGTTGAAGCCCAAGGATATAGCGGAGTTAGCCGCAAATTTTGAAGAAAGCCTCGACGGCAGCAGGCAGAGCAATTACCGCGGCACTGCAGTAAGAAATCAGAATTATAGGCCGCACCCCAAACAATCCACTGGTCTTCAAAATTGGCTAGCGCGAAAATCGACAAGGACTGAGAAGGAACACTGATGTACAGGACAGGCGCTACTCGCAACTAAGCTTTATTCAGAAACGTCTTCCTACATACAGCCGAGTGGCGCGCGCAGGCGCAATGCACATGACAGTCGACACTACTAATCGGGATCGGGATACCGAAACATATTCCATCATAACCAAGTATCTAAGAACAGTCTTTCCTTACTGCGCAGAACAACAGAAGTGTCACTGATACATTCACGGTCTTTCTTTTTAATGTGATAAGCCTCCATTAGTTCTCTCGCCAGCGCATTCCCACTTCTGCCCACATTAAAAAGAAAGACCGTGAATGTATCAGTGACACTTCTGTTGTTCTGCGCAGTAAGGAAAGACTGTTCTTAGATACTTGGTTATGATGGAATATGTTTCGGTATCCCGATCCCGATTAGTAGTGTCGACTGTCATGTGCATTGCGCCTGCGCGCGCCACTCGGCTGTATGTAGGAAGACGTTTCTGAATAAAGCTTAGTTGCGAGTAGCGCCTGTCCTGTACATCAGTGTTCCTTCTCAGTCCTTGTCGATTTTCGCGCTAGCCAATTTTGAAGATTATGAACCAACTAGCCCAACAACGTATACTCTTAATCCACTGGTCGAAACTTCAGCCCTAACTCAGGAGTATGTTTTGGATGCGGACAAAGGGGCCACTTTCAAAGGGATTGCGAGTCTTCACGAGACACTGCCGCTAAGAAAGCAGAGGTCGCGTGCGTAGCTCCCCAGAAGGAAAGGTCATTTGAGAGCCCAGCCACACCGTCGCGGTACCCTGCCTTTATGAACAATTCACTGATGGGATATCCGAGGATTGAAATTTTCGTCGGAGACAAGCCCTGTTTCGCGCGCATTGACTCAGGTGCGGATATCACAGTGATACGAGCGAAGGAGGTAACCGCCGAGATTTTGGGTCAGAGTAGTGGCATAATAAAGCTAACTGGTGCTTTCGGTCAGGGCGTTACAGCGCGCCTAATGTATGTGCCTCTCGGCCTTCCACACTCGTCAGGGAGCGCTACTCAGCGTGTGACTTTACTTTGCGCCGTAACTGATGAGTTGAGTACCAGTGCGTCCGTACTACTTACTCCGAAAGATTACGAATGCCTTCGTCTCTGCCGTCAAGAGTTAATGAGTGACCTGAAGGAGTATGATATGGGAATCAGCTGCACTACACAGGAGATGGCACCGGAGCAGCATTTACCATTGAGAGACCAAGAGCAGGTATCTCAAGGCTCTAACCCTAGTGCTAACGCCGTGCAGCGCACATTAGAGGAACCACCAAGCTGTGAGCAACAGGTACCTAACACCGAGGGTGAGGCAAACACCTCGTTAGAAGATAAAGGAGAGGAGGAGCAGGACGCACAGGCGTTGGAACCGCAGGTGTCTAATTTCACGCAGTTGGAAAGTCAGAATTCTGTAGGAGAAGGTATTATTGAGGACAGCGAGCGGCTTGGGCCGGTCACTGCGAGTTCTTTCGTAGAGGAGCAAAAACGAGATGAGTCACTGGCCGATGCTTGGCGCCAGGCAAAAGACGGGTCGCACGGCATGGTAAATGAACGGCCAGTTGCATTCCTTAGTAAGAAATTGAGCCCGTTGCAACAAAAGTGGTCCACAATTGAACGGGAGGCGTTTGCAATTGTGTGGGCGCTAGAGTCTTTGGGTACGTGGCTATTTGGCACAAAGGTCAAAATAAAGACTGACCATGACCCGCTGACTTTCCTGACTCGCGCGGCTCCCTCAAGTGCTACGCTAATGCGGTGGGCATTGGCGATCCAAAAATTATGACATAGAAATTGTTCATATCAAAGGCGCGCTGAACAAGGCTGCTGATGCTCTTTCGCGTCTCGGATGATCATTTGGGTTGTGTTCATATAACCGTTATGTCAGTAGACTGTTATAAATGTTATGTAAGTAGCCTGTTATGTCTGACGCAGACTGTTTATTACTTTATCGGTAGCCATTGAACTAGTTACTCTGGATCGAATGAATGAGCAAGTTTTCTTTTTACATTTCGGATATAAGTGTCAAGTGTTTTGTAACGTAGCTCAGAAAGACGAACATTTGTGTATATATGAAAATGTCTTGTTATCGTAGGCATTCCTTTTGTTATTGCAGTGTAGGCTTACCCTTAAGTCATAGAACTGTGTGTATAGTTGTATCAGATTTGTTTTGTAGGGCCAGTGTTGCTATGTAATGAAGCGATCTTTTGGGGAATGTGTTGATTCTTTTTCGAACCGGGTGCGATCCTTTGAGCCTAAGATATAGCTGACGCGGAGTCCGTCGCCTCCTTTGAGTGTGTTCTGCGGGGCCTGAGGGGTGCACGGAGTGGGTCTCATGTGTTGGGACAATGATGGTGCGGTGAATGTGAGAGACACTGTGCAACATGACTCCGAAAAGTTTGCGTGCCCTGTGTCAAGCTACCATGAGCTCATTAATACTGTTGATTTCATTCAGTGTGTGTCATAATTGTTGTTCGTCGCACGGATTTTGTTTGTTTCTTCTCCGCAGTATGTCGATAAAGTTGTTATTTTGAGTGTGAAATGGAAATTGATCCAGCACTTGCGTGCGTGAAGAGTTTCCTATTTATTTTGTGCGGTGTTTTTTTTTGTTTTTTTTATCGTGTTACGTGGACATCGAGTGTCCAGTAACACTCTTGAGGGGGGAGGAGTCAGTCTGAGGCATGCAGAGTCGGCGTGTTGTTGTGTGGTTCAGTGTACAAACTCTGCGCAGCGCAGAGAGATCCCCGCGTGTCGGCGCCGCAAAGAGCAGACGCGGAAGGCCCCGCTCTGGGAAAGAAAGGCGACTCTGTGGTGACGCCGTCAAAGCGCAGGGCCGCCAAAGCCGCCTCCTTGCTTGTAACAAAAGGGAGGAGATAGGAGCTGAACGGGAAGACCGTCGCGCCGGTGGGACGACCGCGACACACGGCCGCCTGGTTTCAGTTATTGTTTAGCATCCGCATGCACCCCTTTGAGCGTTTACCTGCGCTGCCGTTCCGAGAACCTGCTGCTAACAAGAAACACGTGTCGGCGCCGCAAAAGGGAACGCGAGGAATTGGTCTTGCGACCGCTTGGCCGGATGCGACCGGGGGATGTCTTTGTGTACAATCGCTGTCTGGTCGTAATTACGGAACTCGGAGCGTTCAGGTGAACCGGCCCCCAGCTGCATGTAATGACCGAGTGTCATTAGACTGGCGTGCAACGCACTATCGCGTACACATTTCGCCAGTGGCCAGGACCTGGGAAGATTCGCGCTTCTTTGTGGCGGCTTCTTGAAAGAGACGTTGGTACGCGGGCCGGTTGAGCCCGAGCCGAGCTTTCGGCGCTGGCGGACGTCAGGGGCATGCTCGGACTATAGGCTCCGTGCAGACGTAACTCCGCCGCCAATGAAGGCTCCTCTAGCGGCAACAAGCGCAGACTTGACGGGATACTCTCACCCGCTCGCCCTGCTCGCTCAACGGTTCCGCGATGACGGCGCGCGGCCTTCTCGCGGGCTGTTCGTTTTGTGTCGGTTATGCCAAACTCTAAGAATAATTGCTGCGTTGTTGGGTGCAGTAACACCTACAGAAATTCTCCAGGTACGCGATTTTACTGGTTTCCTATCAGAGACCATACGCAATCTGCACGTTCGCCTAGCATGTCAAGTACCCTGTGCGCCTTAGAGATACAAAAAAGAAAAAAAAAATGTGCCGGCCTAAATAAGTGCACTAAATGTACATCGCAGAGCAGACTCATTGCCAAGACGAAGGGTCAAAAGGTATTACTTCACACCTTTGTCGCAGTAATTATGCAGAAACGCTCATTTGCCGAAGCATTTCTGTTTAATAGCATGCGTGGTGACAGTTCGGCCACTTACTGATGTGGCACTTCGACATACTGCTTGTATATACCCAGCTGCTTGCCTGAGAGCCTACATAAAAATGTGCAAATAATCTGTTTCAAAACAAACAAGCTCAGCGTTTTAGTAGAGGCAGGAAGGAGCATGAGGTGGGACTGCGATGCCGCGTCGCTGGCCTCTGCCCGGAGCACGTCAAAGTGCACTCAGTGCTGCCGAAAAACCTCAGCACGTGCTCGACGTCGATGCTCTTTGACCTAACTGTAGATTCAGAAGTTCCTCCAGATTAAATTTGTAATGAAGCTGACAAAAGGAGAGAAGAAAAAAAAACTCGCTCACTTTTTTCTTTTCTTTTTTTGTGATTGCCATAGTTGAGTGTTTCGGGTAGACGTTTTTAATTTAAGGAAAACCCCATTATCGCGGTTTGCTTGTCTTCGATGCGCAAGTAATTTCACTCAGGCACAATGGAACTGCCGCGGCGGTTTTATGCTTTCCTGCGACTCCGGCACGGCACTCCCAGTTGGCCGCACGGATGTCCCTGCTTTTAAGAAAACATTACATGACCTGTAACTAAGAAAAAGCAAACTTAAGTGACATACCTCGATTTTCACGGATCTTCCCGGCGCGTTCATTCGCATCTGTGGTGCGCACTTCCCCGTGACTGACGATCCGCCGTGCAACGTCTCTTCCACGAAGCCGTGAACATGCCTCGCCAGCCTCGCTTAGATCGAGAAGCTATCTGCCCTTATTTAGATTAGCTCCTCGGAAGAAACCATCTATAGCACGTAGCTCTCTGAACCCAAATGTAATAATAATTGACACGCTTTGCAGTGCCATGGCTAGCTAACAGCCGCTGTGACGACCGCTCGGCTGCACTGGTTGAAATCGGCGCAGTGAACGCAATGCAATCGCCGGTGTTGTCGCCTCTTTCAAGCAGCCGCCAAGTCTGCTGCTACGTTAGCCTGAGGGTGACAAGCTGTGATCGTTTAGTGAACGAAGCGGCGCGCAGTTTCGCTCAACGAGCCCTTAGCCTCCGTGTCGTCTTCCCTTGCTCATGCATTTTATGCTGCCGCGTTCCCCTGAGGGTGCACGAGGTCTGGCGAAAAGAAGCATACCCTCTAACATCAAGGGTCTGTGGCAGCTGCTAACAATTTAACGTCTTTTGAAAGCGAACGGAAACGAAAACGCGTCGAGCGAAGCAGCAGAACACGGCGCAGAGGCTTGCTGCCGCTTGCGTCGTCTGCTCCCATATCCCGTCAAGTTTGCGGCCGTGGCCGCTGTGGCGCTGGAGGCCGCGCGCGACTGTGGCGGCTCCTAACGTATGCACGGTGCCTATAACGTAGGAGAGAGTGAGATGACACGTGTTGCGCAGTGAACCTATCCCCTCGCGTGTTGTAGATTGTGTCGTACGTTAGACCAATGCCGTGTCTGTCATGAAAGTGTTTGTACCATTGGTTGTGGTGATGCCAACCCCCAAGTGTGATTGGTTTGTTGAGGGACTCTTTGTCTAACTGAACGTTGAAAAGAGGCTGTTTTGGATGTGAGAGGAGAGCGGAGGTTCGGGCTTGAACCCGGGCAGACGCCTGAGCGTGGCAATAAAGCGTCTCTTCACTGGACAACGGCTCTTCCTTCGCGCTGCCACCGTGCACTCGAGTCATCGAGGGGCGCCGATTCGTACCTCAAACACCTTCCCTCCTTAGCTAGTGTTGAAGCTAGCAGAGGATAGTAGGGAAAGGAAATTAACTCCGTGCATAACAAACACTGCTGAAAACTGCAAGGAGAAGCCCTCAGAGGCATTTATAGATTATATTGAAGAGTGGCACAACGTTCGGGGAACGAGAGAAATGAAGGGATCAGCTTGACGGCTATTTTCATGCTGCAGAGGTTCAAAAAGACATCCTAAATTTGCTCCAGTGGTGGAAGTTAAGAACTAAGACTGCCGACGGCTTCACATTTCGCAAGGCAGATGTGCGGCTCTGCGGCTAGCGCAAGCAATGAAAGAAACTTTAGCGCGGCAGGACATGTGATGCAACGGCGCATGGTGTGCTTATAGTGGAATCTGTTTGTAAGTTTTAATTTTTTTACAATAACATGCGGTCAAATAAACCATAAACTATGACACAAAAGCTTAGACTGTATAAACCAGCAGTGGTGTGACATATGAAAAGAATGCTATGACAAATAGTTTCTTTTTTTTTTCATTCGGCTTCTTATACGTATTTCCAAAGTGCACGTGGTGTGCGCGGTTCGTTACAATTTTGATCTATAGGTTAGTGTATTTACAACAAATGTAACAAATTTCGTTTTTTTCCTCTATTTATCTTGATGTGGCAAGGTGCTGATAAAGATATATGTGCTACATATCCAGAAGGGTACACTTTATCGTTACAGCACGCTTTAAAGGGACACGAAAGGGAAAAACGATTTTTGTCTAATCAGCAAATTACTCTTTCACCATTCCAAAATCACCACGCCTGCCGCGAGAAGACGCATGGGAAGCGAGAAAACGCACAAAAAGGAATTACAGCTGGTGACGCCACCTTGAAATTCCCGCATCAAACGCGTCATAGATTTTGACGGCGTCTGCGAGGTCCTGCGCAGTTCCTAATCGGTAGAATGAAGGGCATTGTCTTCCAAGGGGCTGCCACAGACTTAACATACGAAGCTTCAGGAAATTTCGACAAGCCAAAGTCACCAAAATACGAAAAATACGCTTTGAAATCCCTGTTGTCACGCGTGGAGATTTTGGCGCGAAATTTAAAAATGAAACCTTGACCTCGATTTTCTCATGTATTAATGCATATGTGTCGGTGAAAATAACGACATTAGATTTCTCAGAGTACAATTTATCAATCTAAGCCGATTCATTGTTTCACTATTGTGTCCATTTAAATTTCAATAGAGAACGCGATAAAACCGAAGTGAAGAGAGCGTTCTGCTCTCTGTCCCCTCTGTTTTTATTGTACTCCTTATTGAAAGCGAACTCATGCTGCACATCACTTTTCTGTCTTTATTTATTAAATGTGTTTAAGGAGAGGTTGGTGCCTATACATGGCTCTGGCTACTCCTCTTCCCTTAGTTATTAATTTGCGTCACGAACTTATAGATAAAGTTCGTACAGTCTCTGTACAAAACGCTCTTGATGATGCCGATTGTATTCCTAGAAAATTAGGTACAGCGCCTAAACCGCAGGTTGCGCAAGAAGATCTCGGAACTGAACAAGACCATCGAGGAGCACTGCCGCGTCCTCGCTAAGCAGCAGTGGGACGAGGTGTGCAACTCGGTGGACGGCCAGATGCGCAATGGCAAGACATGGAACCTGCTCAAGCACCTGTTCGACGAGACTAACACCAGGACCAACCAGCGGCACCTACTAGCGCGGGCTATGCACGAGGCGAAGCAGTCCTCTTCCGAAGAGGAGGTCATGAAGCAGCTGGTGCAAAAGTACCTCCCTGTCGACTCGAGCCCCGCAACAACGTACCCCGAGTACTCCGGACCGGCCAACCCTGAACTGGACGCCGAGATCTGCAACGAAGAGGTTCGCCGGGCACTCCACGAGCTCAATGGAAGGTCCGCCGCAGGCCCTGATGGCATAACGAACAAGATCCTGCGCAACCTGGACGACCCGTCGATCGACTACCTAACCGAAGTCATCAATGAGGCTTGGAAGGTCGGCGAGATCCCCGATGCGTGGAAGCTCGCACACACCGTGCTCATCCCCAAGCCCGGCAAGCCACCCAACCTGGACAACCTGCGCCCCATTTCGCTCACGTCCTGCGTGGGCAAGGTGGCCGAGCACGTGGTGCTCAACAGGCTGACCCGGTACTTGGAGGACAATGGGCTCTACCCGCACACCATGATCGGTTTTCGCGCCAAGCTCTCGACGCAAGATGCTATGAAGCTGCTCAAGCACCAAGTCATCGACCGCAACACTCGAGACACGCGGGCCATTCTCGGGCTAGACCTGGAGAAAGCATTCGACAATGTTGCCCACTCTTTCGTGTTGCGGTCGATCGCCGAGCTCGGCCTGGAAGCCAGATTATACGAGTACACCAAATCGTTCCTGACCCGCAGGAAAGCCACCCTCAGGGCGGGAGACCTGGTCTCCGAAGAGATCGAGCTGGGCTCGCGCGGCACCCCGCAGGGATCGGTGATCTCGCCCACCCTGTTCAACCTTGCCATGGTCGGGCTGTCCAAGAGGCTCTCGCGCATCGAGGACATTAACCACACGATTTACGCCGACGATATCACCATTTGGTGCTCGGGCGGCAGCGATGGGCAGGTCGAGCGCGCCCTGCAGGAAGCCATAGACACCACCGAAGATTACCTCCGCCCCACGGGCCTGAGGTGTTCCCCAAGCAAGTCCGAGCTCCTCCTCTACCAACCCACTAGGCGGGGACCCAAGCCCAAGGGCTGGAAGCCGATCGCGGAGAGTGAGATCAAGCTCCTCACCGGAGACGGCGCCGAAATACCCAGAGTCGACTCCATTCGGGTCCTTGGCATGACCATCGCGTCCAACGGTTCCAACGCCAAGACTATACTCAAGCTTGCAACTAAGACGGATAACGCGGTTCGGCTGGTCCGGCGGGTGGCCAACCGTCATCACGGCCTCAAGGAAGACAACCTCATCCGCCTGGTCAACGCCTTCGTGCTCTGCTACTTTTCGTATGTCGCGGCCATGCACAACTGGCAGCGTGCCGAGCGCGACAAGCTCAACGCCCTGCTCAGGAAGATCACCAAGCGGGCCCTCGGTATCCCGATCAGGACACGCACCGAGCGCCTACTGCAGCTCGGAGTACACAATACGTTGGAGGAGATTGCCGAAGCGCAGGAGCGAGCCCAGATCGCGCGCCTTTCGACCTCCCAGGCCGGTAGGCATATACTACGAGAGCTCGGCCACTCCCCGGCCGAAGTGAAGGAGAAGATGAGGCAGCTGCCCCGCGAGATTCGCGACCTCATTACCGTGGCACCGATCCCGAGGAATGTCCATCCCGAGCACAACCGCGGCAGGCGACGGGCCAGAGCCGCTGCTATTCTCAAGCAGATCCGCAGCGAGGAACGCAGCGTCAGCTTCGTCGACGCGGCAGCCTACCGCGGGAGCCGCGCCTTTTCCGCGGTTGTCGTCGACTCCAAACAGCAAATCACCAACTGCGCATCGGTCCGCACCGACGACCCGGCAATTGCCGAGCAAGTGGCCATCGCCCTGGCTATCCTGGACGGCGAAAGGGATGTCATCTATAGCGACTCGAGGTCGGCTATCAGAGCTTTTGAGAGCGGCGTCGTCTCCGAGAAATCCCTGCGCGTGATCCGGAGTGGCCGCCGAGACGGTATAAAGGACCACGTACTTATATGGTTTCCCGCACACGTTGGACAGGTCAAGGGTGCTCCCCCCAACCTCAACGAGTCGGCCCGCGAGACCGCGCGCGCGCGTAACAACGAGGTTGCGGAGAACATGGACGCGCCTGCCACGTACAACGAAATAACGAAACATTTTTACCTCGCGCGAAGAGTGTACCCACTCCCTCACCCCAAACTTAATAGGCCTCATGCCCTTACGCTCAGACTACTGCAGACGGAGACGTACCCTAATCCGAGCTCCTTACACGCCATTTATCCCGAGGTATTCCCCAGTGACGCTTGCCCCGCATGCGGAGACGTAGCCACGCTAGCGCATATGCTCTGGGAGTGCAAGGCAACGCACACTAACCTCGATACTGCTTCGGCCAGATGGGAGGCGGCCCTCCGCAGCTCCCTCCTGGCTGACCAGCTCTGGGCCGTCCAGCAGGCCCGCGGAGCGGCCGGCAGGCTTGGTCTGACGGTCCCGACGTGGGAGTCGCCCGCTGCGCGCTGACGCGCACCTTGCAGGACCCAAATAAAGTTTTTCAACCAACCAACCAACCTGTCGGGTTCGATCTGTGGTCGGGCCGGGCCGGGCCGGGTAGGCGAAATTTTTTCTCGGGTTCGGGTCGGGCCCGGGTCTCGCTTTGTGTCGCCGGGCCGGACTCGGGCGGGTAAATGTGAACGAGTCCCGGGCCCGGGCCGAGAATCACGGCCCGTGCAGTGCTCTAGTGTCTGACTGTACTGGCGCTGTAAGTTATTGCGCGATTTCATGGATTTCACGTTCACGCGATAGCAACGACTGCCTTATTCCTAACGCTGATATATTAAATGTATGATTCATGTGTCAAATGGTCACCTCTAAATGAGAACTGTAGAAGAATCAAGTGTGCTTTGCCTTCAGCGCAACATTGCCGTGCTCATATTTTGTGTAGGCTGTGGCTAGGGTTACGTCCAGACGTAACTGTAGTCACCGCTATCGCTACGTTTAGATTAAAGTCCCTAGATGTATCCCTGTTGAAGAGCAGGGAAAAATCTAGGGACTGTAGTCCAGATGTGGTTTTCCACAAACGTGAGTACATTATTTTCCTGTTGCTCAGTGAAGGCCCTCTGCGCCCTTCGGGCGCGGAAAACCAATCGTGGCTTCGCCCTCGCTTCGCGAGTGCGGCCATTTCGCTAACGCTCAATGGCCGGTTGGCAGGGTCTCCAAGGTAAATATAAATGGTAGTGAAGCTTCCATAGAAGCCCATACGTTCAGAAAATGGCGGCTCATCAGCTGCTCATGGGCCTTAGCGCCATCTGTGTGAGGAGGGAACACTTCCGGAGGAACAAAAAATAAAGCGGATGTGATGCAATATCTGGTAAAAAAGTGACGTCATTTTGTTGTCACTAGCGCGAAATTTGACCTCAAAATACTTTTCTTAGGCCCCTGATCGCTAAAGGGGTGGTGCCACCAAATTTGTGGCTTGCGCGTTCTTTGCTGTAAGCGTTTCCTATAGCTCCAGGAAGCATGATGCACGCACCAAAATTCATGTATTCTCGCTAAATAATTTAATATCGCCTTTTTATTTGGACAACTTTCGGTTTCAGTTTCTGGGCGCCGAGGTTGGGCAGTGACGTAGAAGTGTAGGAGGCGTGGTCACGTGACCACACAAGGCTGTGACGCACATGACCAGGAAGCGATCGAAACTCGGCGAGTGATGTAGCAACCGATGCTTTGCCGTTACTATAGTGAACTAGAATGTATTCTAGTTCTAGAATGTATTCACTACAGCCGGTACGTACGTTGCGGAAGTGGCGGAGGTCCGGAGGTCACTCACGTTACTACAGCAGATTTGGTGTGACGTCACTACAACTTTCGTTGCCCATCCTACAGATCTACGTCAGTGTTGGCGCGCTAGCGATGGGTTTCGATCGGGAGAATGAGCATTTAGGTACACTTTGGAAGTGAATTAAAATATATTCTAAACGTTTGCTGTGTCCGACCCTTCGTGTGGAATGTCCTTGCATACAAAGGAAACCCACAACAGGCTCGTTATAGCCTCGAAATTTGATGGCACCACCCCTTTAGCTATTGGCGAGCCGGCAACCCCTTGGCGAGTGCGCTTGAAGCCAACGCTAGCTAAACTAATGTCGACCCGTCACTAAACATCGGTGTTTAAGTGTACCGCCGTTCAATTCGCCTTCGTTTTACTAGGAAACCTTATTCTTGGAGCTTTTATTCTGCGTTCTTGTCATCTTCCATAGTGTGAATAAAATAGGCAGCAGCGTACTTCTCATGTTTGCAACGTTGCTGTTTTGCTTCGCACATGCGCAGGGGACCTGAAAGAGCGCATTGCATGTGTGCTTCAATTCTAATGAGAAGAAATGACGCCTGGTGACGCCAAAATAATGATATTTCAGTTTTATTCAATGGTCACAATAACGCAATTTTATCACACCCTACACAATGCGCAACAAATGTCGTAATAGGTACGAAAAGTGCGTACACTACATGCACTATGTTTTGCCTTATGTTCCGACAAATTAACCTTACGTGTAACGTATCAAGACATGCGAATTGTAGCGCGACAGATAACTTAGCGATCTGTTCACCGATAGCAGGAAATAAAGTAGGCAATGCGTGTTCACGAAAGAAACTGGGCAGCAGGAATACTGATCCATGAAATTCCAGCAAGCACACTACTCCGAACCGTTGCCCCGGTGTCTTATCTAGAAGAGAGGGCTCGCCAGGCATACGCGTATTGCTATTGCATCCTTGGAACACCACATCGTTTCCGCGAGTACCCAGGAAAGCGTTCGGCATGAAATGTTAGCCGCGTCGTGCCGTTGCCCGTTGAACACCGCAGCCAACACGTTCACCAACGATGAAACTCACCTCGCAACTTCGCGAACACCAAAATCAAATTCTCACGACAATAATTCACAGAACGTATGCAAGTGCGAAACACCAGAACACGTGAGGGGGCGTGTCGTTGCAGACGTGTTTACGAGCGCGCCTTTCGATGCACCGCAAGGGCTGCACTGAATAACAATGACGTGCGCCTCTCTTCAGGGGGCGCTAAGAAAAAGGTATTTCGTAGTAATTAAACACTATCCTACATTCTTGGCACATTGCACCTACATAATATTGTTCAAGAAATAAATGTAATTTGTAAAACATAAAGATTGCTTCGCCCTTGAATAAAACTTGCTTTTTCGGTATTAGTGTTTGTTCCCTCCAAACATAGTCGCGCTTCAATCGCAGCACCCATAATTATCCTTGCTGGTGTCGTTGGAAATAGGTTCTGAACCGATTTTCACCCGAAGCTTCGCGACCTATTTGGATCGACCTTGGAGTCTCCGTCACGCGCTACTGGCCGCTGTCGCGGCCACGCGCTGTTTAGCCGGCGCGCCTGCCCCTTCGGGGCAGGCGCCCGTCCGTGCCAGCGTCCGTGGTGTGCCCGTGTCACTGGGGCGCACGTAACCCACAAGCCACTTCGCGCCGTAAGAATAACGAGTCTTAAAGTTACGTCCAGCGTGACAATACAAATGCATCCCGTTAAACCTGCCGAGCCGATTGGCCCTAGTGGCGCAGCGGTTAACGTGTCGTGCTCGAAACTGCGAGGACTTTGGTTCGAACCTCGCTGCTGTCTCGTTTTTCTTCCATTTTTTTTCCAGCAGGGTATTGTTTGGTGTTGCATTAGTCTTACCACAGTGAGAAGCGCGAAGCGGCTCGCCAACCGGCCATTGAGCGTTAGCGAAATGGCCGCACGTACTCACGTTTGTAGAAAACCACATCTGGACTAAAGTGCCTAGATTTTTCTCTAGGGACTTTAATCTGGACATAACGATAGCGGTGACTACAGTTACGTCTGGACGTAACCATAGCCACAGCCTACTACAAAATCACGCAACGACGGCTTTTATCGCCAGTGACAGCTCGATCACAGTCAACCTGCGGCATTCCGACGCGGAGTGATCAAGAACGAACACAGCTGCGTTTTTGTAGGTTTTCTTGCGGCATTGTAATCCTAGGCACGGCGGCATGGAGACACGTCAATGACACTGCGCGATGACACCTCCATAACTGCGGCGAGGTGAAAATGGCACTGGGAGGAACTTCCCAAGCGCGTGACATACTAGGCACTCCGTGGCGACACGGAGAAAATTCAAAACTTATTTAGGGAAAAAAAACAGCATGCAGACGTCATAGGATTAGGTCACGTGGCAGTGACGTCATCTATTGTTCGCGGTGGGAGCCGGACTGCGGCGATACGCATGTAGCGTAAGCACCGTGAGTGAAGCAACGTCGCCATGCTTTAGCTATCGAATGATAGTCCAAGAAATTTGATTGCATTTTCCAGATAAGTAAAAGCCGCCACACTCTCACTAGCATATAATACCGCCTACACCCATTGCCCACGTGTTTGTGCGTGCTTGCACTCTTAAAAACACTTTGCACCCTTTGTGGAGTCTTGCCCTTCATCAGTAACAGTCCTCTAGCTAGCTTGCGTTGCCTTTCTTGAAAACTTGCACCTCGCCACTTTCCTATCAAGAATGCTTTTTCACGCTGATAACGCGCATGCCGTTCGTGACCTGCAAGGAAAGGCACGCGGATAGATGGTTATTGTTGTGGGACAGGAATATGCCCCAAAATACGCCTTTTTTTGTGAGGCTGTCATTGGCGTAAATCGCGAGGGGCCCTTGGTTCAGGCTGGGAGGTACACCCCTTTAATGTGTCCCCCCTTGAGATTTGTCTTTCAAACATCATATACTTGAATTGCTTGACAGTTAAATATAGCGCATTCGGCTTTTTCAAATGGATGTTTATATTGTTGTGTGCACCTGTGTTCAGTACCCCTCAGGTGTGGGAGACTATTGAAATCGCAACTGCCGCTCGACCGGCGCAGAGAAGACTCAATAGAACAACGCAATTACGTGAGGTGGGACCCCATGCTAGTTTTTTTTTAAATTTTATTTCAAAGCATGATTTTATCTTATATAAATAAAAATAAAACCGATATTTATATGGCCACCATGGCAAGATGTATGTCCCCCCTTGTGATTCTTCCGGATTTACGCCACTGGAGGCTGTTAAACAGAAAATAGCGAGCGCAGAGCTTTCGTGGAAAAAAAAAAAGCAGTTTTGATTTAAATCAGAACTGCTTGCTTCGCGGCAAGACGAAGCAAGCCAGGTATGTCGATTATTATTGTGTGCGAAAAGGACGCCCCAAATACGCGTAGATAGGCAGAGTCGCTTGACAAGACGTACCCCCATATTCAAGAACGTCCCTTCACTCAACGCTCCACCTTGACCACCGCCTCCACTACATTGAGATTCCTGGCACGTCGGCAGGGCTCCTATTGTTCGCCCGGCAGGGCTCCTATTGTCCAGGCGGCCGTGCCGGAGCGAGGTCGTGGCCGGAGCCACTGTTTTTCCCAACGTTACTAGAACAAACTCAGTTTGAAAGCTCCGCCGGAGAGGCGGTCCGCGTGGCGGTCGTGAGAACTAGTGGCGCTGGAGTCACGTCTAGCTCCCGCGGCTGGCGCTTGTGATCGGCGCCACCGATGTACGAGCGCCAGGCCCGTAACTAGGGGGGGGGTTGAGGGGGTTCTGACCCCCCCCCCCCCGAAATTTTTTTGATGCTTTAACTTTTCGGGTGATACTAAAATATTTACACGCCTTCACAGCGACCCCCAGCTGCCAAAGTTACACTGCAACTTTCCTGGCATTGCTTCCCTCTTCTTCCTTTCTTCAAACCTACCAGAACACCTCAGCGCTCCCTCCCCCGCACGCGCACCTGCCCTATTTGTACAGCTTTGCACTTCGCCCTCGCGTTCCTTCGAGTCTTTTCTTTTTCGTCTTTCACCCCGTAGCAGCTCCTTTATTGATTCCAGATGCTTTCCTTGTGCATTGCCGCTGGAGAAGTTATCCGTCTGTGCGGACCGCACGTGTCGGCTTTGGGTTTCTACGAAAAGCGCGTCTCCTTCTGTGAAAGTAAACAGTTCGACAGCAACGGCAACACCAACACGACGTGCGCAAACTTGCCAGGGAACGAAACCCCTAAGCGGAAAAACTCAGCGGCGCATTCCGAGGACGCAGGCTGCAGGGTAAACTTTTCTCAAACTGTAGTCTTCGCCACCGAAACGAATCATCGAAGATGACATCTACTGAAAGACTGGCATATCCGAGCAACTTCGAACAACCTTAACCACACGCAAGGAAATCTACCTCTTCTGTACACACAAGGTATATGCGCCTCCCTACAAAGCACACAAAGCGAGGATACAGCCGGCACACAATCCGGCACCAGCGGTCAACTTTCACAGGAGAGAAAAAACGCCGCCAAGCTGGGCTGCGCGCGGGAGTACAGAGGCTGACGTCACAGCCTACAAAGTGCATTTTTGGGGGGCCACGGCTATTTAATTAGCGCAGCCCAGAGAGAATTATGCAGGCGCCCAGGGAGCCGTCTGTGAAAAGGTGACTTTTTCACAGGAACGGAGCAACACCTGCCCAGGCAGCACGCCGGCATTGGACCAATCTCGGAACAACGTTGGTAAACATTGGCAGAAATATTGGTCCTGCGTTGGCTTTTGGGGGTTTGCTACACCTAAATGTGCATTGGTCCAATATTGGATGCCAATGATTTTCCAATAATGGCAAGGATGGCTGGAGCCAACATTGTCCGTCCAACATATCGCCAATAATGGCAGGATGGCTGTAGCCCAACATTGTCCGTCGTACGTATCGCCAACATTGTATAAACATTGGGCAGCTCCAATGTTTTTTGCCAGCCTTTATCGTTGGCTGCACCATCGTTCTTTCTTTTTCAGCGTTTCATACTGGTTCTTGCCAGCCTTTTTGGTTGGCTATGTCAACATCTTTACGACATTTTTCACTGAATGTGTAGTTTAACATGAGGTAGATTTTTGTGCACGTAAAATAAATGCATGTTGCCCACGCTTTTGCTTTTTGGCAAGCAGCAGGGATAATCAGCGTAGAAAAGCTGAGAGTACACCAACTTTATTCTGCATGTATACCTATGGCAAAGATACTGCAAGTATTGAAAATAATTTCGCATTTCACGCTTTGTTCTGCTGACCGCTTGCACAGAACCTACACTAATACCTTGAATAACGCTTTATATTAGAAATCGCGGAAAGGGACCACTCACAAACACACACAGCCTCCCTGTTAGCGCTTATTTAAGTTGTCAGTTCACCGAAGGTTCAAAAGGAAATGAGTGAAAAAGCGAAGCGTAATGCAAAATGAAATAAATGAACATCTACATGCGAACAGACATTCGACACAGATGAAATCTATAACCATCTTGAACTACCGGAATGTTCATAGCCTATTTGTTAATTAAAAGGTAACTGCGGCAAGAGCTTGAAAGACTGCAACAACTTCAAAACTAATGAAAATTTGTGTGTTACAGATCCATCATTTCTTTGCGCGAAACGAGCGGCGAAGGGCAATCAAAAACGGATATTTAGCTGGCGCACGACAACGCGATAAAAGAACAAAACAACAAACGCAAATGCTGAAACATCGCTAAGGGCGAGGACTTAACTAACCTGCTTCGACGCGCACAGCAAAGCGCACCACATGGGTATTCACAAAGTAACAATTTTAGAGAAAGTACGCGGTAATGTATACGTAATAAACGCAGCACATATTTCACGTACGAAAAACACGGAAAGTAACATGCGACTAAGGAACGAACGACTTACTGAACGCGATACGTACACAAAAATCCGGCGGAAAGTTTGCGATTTGTCAGGACACATCGGCGCTCATCTGCGGATCGGTCTTCAAAGTCAAAACAATCAAGTCCGATGAAGAACAGGACAGCTGCCTTCTCACTGTGGCATCGTCGTCGAATCTCCGTATCCATAGAATCGCGGCATCCTGTCTCGATATCCGACTTCGTTTTTTCCCGATGACTCTTGACTGAATACTGAGGGGCGCGCGCGCGGCGCCCGCCCGATGCTTGGAGCCCGAAACGAGGGAAAGTAACCACCACTGACTGACGAAGAATAGCCGCCGGCCAGAAGGGCCGAAACGCGTACGCATCTTCCGAGGTGCGGTCGTCTCCCGCGATCTCCTCACCCCCCACCCTCTCGTTTTCTAAGGCATTGAAAGCCCGGAGCCACGTTTGAACCGTCGTGGGCGGAGCAGCCGTCAAGTGGACAAGTGTTTTATGACCAGCCACCCCCGCGCAACTGCCGGGAGGAGAGGACGTAAAATTCCTGCAAAACATGGCGTCGCGCTGCTTCTCCGGCCTCCCCGATCACCGAGAACATTTGTTCGAAGTGAACACGTCTGGTTGCGTGAAGCGTTGAGAGTGCAAACATAACTCATCGCTCATCTGGAGATTCCGCGGGCGATACTGTAGTCTTGGACAGCACGTCGCTGTAGCACGCACACAAGAAGTTACAAGTCCTGTAATCCAACCAGTCGTGTAGCAAACACAAAATACGTGGTGTGGTTGAAGTGATCATGAAATGTTGTGATTGTTCGCCGCTAATAAAGCCGTCAGAACAATTTTGGTGCGCGTGCGCTAAAGGCGCACCAGCGCAGATGGCCCCTTGCGAAACAGACTAGAATTCTTACAGCTTCAATCAATGTAAGGCAGGTTTTTTTTTTATACGTTGCGTTGTGTACGCTGGCTGGTATCACACAATAACTTTTAACAAACATTGCGAAGGAGGTGAGATGTTGTGTTGTGTTTCCTTTCTCATAGATGTATTTCCAGCAGCGCGAAACTCACTTGAAAAACTTGGTACTTATTTACATTGCCAACATCTCTAAAACAAATATTGTCCAACTGTTAGGGATATATTTTGTGCCACACTAATGCCAACTTAAAAATCAAGACCCTGTGTGCGCCATTGTTCCCTTTCTTATAGAATGGAATTTCCAGTTTTTGTTTGTGACTGACAGCAATGGACTGTTTTTGCCAATATTGAAAGTAGAAGCTCGTTAATTCCACAATCTTATTTCGGAAAATCAGACAATTACAACGTGTTCTCTGGTCCCGCCAAGCATGTTTATTGTTTAATGGCACCGAACTCTCGTTAATTAGGTCATATTGGGCGCAACCGGGTTAATTCGGACGAACCTCGGAACGCGCCGAGCGCGAGCGCCTGCAAATATGCGAGTGCAAAGGAGCGAAAACGGCACTCGCGGACGGCCGAAACGGCCGCTGGCTTTCAGAAATGCGGGGTCGTCATCTACAATCGCGTTGTTATACGTAATAAGGAATGGGTTCAGAGCACGTTTCGGATTAGGACTCGACCGGCCGCTCCCACGTCGGAACAGAAATACCAAGTCTCTTTGCGTCGCGGGCCCGTTGGACGGCCCATAGCTGTTCTCGAGTCCGGGGCTAGTAAACATGCAGCCTCCCAGTTGGATGGCGTGATGCCTTCGCCGCCGTGTAACGCGGGGCTTTTGTAGAATATTTGTAGAATAAAGCAATGTGATAAGTAACGGAAATCTTCTTTGAGGTGCGCTGGATGCCAGGACAAAGTGATTTTCATATTAGCGTGCATGCGCAGGTGGTTGGCTCGATTCGGGCTAACCTTCACTCAGTGATGGTAAAAGGAAAAAAAGGCATTTTTTTGCCGATATATCATGCATATGCTTGCCAGTGTTTAAGACATTGGAGCGACAACGTGTAAGTCTGGACAATATTGTCCGGCGCGTATCATTGGGCCGTCCAATATTGTTTAACCAGTCAGATTGACTGGACAATATATCCGATCTACTGCCATTAGTTGACCAATATTGTTTTTACCAACGGATAAGCTGGCCCAATATTGCCATCCATACGGCCTTGTTCTGCAATATTGTTGTACATCGGCAACCATGGCCCGTTGTTGCCAACCTCAAAGAATGACACGACCAATATTGTAGTTTGGCTGGCAAAGATGGACCATTATTGGCATCCTTGAGGCTGGCTTGCAACATTGGGTTTATAGTGGTTTGTATGGGCCATCATTGGGCCATCGTTTTGCCAACGATAAACAATATTGGACCAATGTGCTGTGCTGCCTGGGTGCTTTCTGGACTGTACCACGGGAGTGCAAATGTCTCGGCAGTGCATTCTTGGGGGGTTCACGTATATTAAGGGGAGTATGGAGTGCCCATGGAGTCTTCTGTGAAAAGGTCTTTAAGTAGCGTTAATCCAGTTTGCTGCAGCGGGAGTACAATAATGGTCCTGCATGCACACCAGCTGTAGCGGCGTTCAGAAAACACATGCGCCACGCGGGAGCCGGCGCGTTCATCACACTTCTACATTCTAGCCACTGTAAAGTGGATAAGAGAGGAAGAAAACATCGCCCGCCGTTCACGCCAGGCAGTCGAAGCAGTCGCAAACGTCTTTTTGGAGCCACTGGCCACTTCTGTGTGCGTGCACAGGATTGCGGCAGCAAAATGAAAAGACACTCTGCAACAACGAAGCAAAGGAGTCTTGCGTCTTACTTCAAGAAAGTTCGAACCGATGAAGCGGACGGAGAAGAACCGCCTCCTTCGAAGGATAAAACTTCGCCCTCCTCAGCACTGGTGGAAAGCCAAGCGCGTCGGAACTTCTGTAGCGACTCAGGAGAATGCACCGGTTTATGTGAATCACCTGAGAACGAACACAAGCAGGACACCCATGCGCCGCCGGAAAATGATGGTGGCCGCAGTGCAACTCCAAGTGACCTTTGTTCTACAGTCAACGCTGGGCAAAGTGACGCCTTTACCACTGGGCAATGCCCAAGGAAGGTGAGTGGCATGGCACCTACACATTCTGGTTCGCCTCCCCTCTGTGCGACGAGTGCGAATATTTTGGACTTGGGACTGTTTGTCTCGAAAAGCAATAATGTAAATGATCCAGAGACGACGGAGAAGCTGCTGCTCAATCCGTGGACCCCTCCGGCTAACTATGATTATCCAGCCACAGGGAAAAGGAATCTGAAGTTCCAACCTCACTGGGTAGATCGTTACCCATGGCTTGTTATTCAGAGAAGCTTCAAGGAGCATTATGCAAATATTGCGTAGTCTTCGCAAGCGAGTGTGCAGGAAAAGGGGAGCACCAGCGCTTGGGCTGTTTTGTAACTAAGGAGTTCACCAATTACAAGAAAGCCATGGACGCCTTTAAGAGCCACGCATCCAGCAGTTATCACGCCATGTCAACACGCTATCGGAGAACTTTTTAGCAGTCCGGTCCCGCTCACAGCATGACATCTTAACACAACTTGACCACGGTCTTAAAAAGCAGGCGGAAGAAAACCGCAAGAACTTGCTGCCAATAATAGAAACAATCCTTTTCTGTGGCAGGCAAGAAGTACCGCTTCGCGGCACAGACGACTCTGGTCCGATAAATATGTCTGAAGTGCTGCCATTGAAAAATGATGGAAATTTCCGCGCACTGCTTAGGATGAGAGCAAAATGTGGAGATGCCGCCTTGAGAGCTCACATGGAAACATCTCCGGCGAATGCGCTGTACACGAGCCCAAAATTCAAAATGAGTTGATCACCCTCTGTGGTAAAATCATACAAAGAAAGATAGTTGAAAACGTCAACTCAGGTTCGTGTTTTTCAGTTCTAGCTGACGAGGCCACTGATATATCTCGCACCGCCCACATTTCCCTATGTGTAAGGTACGTTGGACACGACACGTCGGGAGTGCCCATACTTAAAGAAGATTTTGTAGATTTCGTTCCCGTGTACGATCTCACTGGCAAGGCGCTGGCGAGCACAATCCTGAACAGCCTTAGAGGTCATGGCTTTGACCTGAACCTACTTTGCGGGCAAGGATACGACGGCGCGGCATCAATGAGCGGCCACCTTAACGGTGTTCAAGCCTTCATTCGTCAAACAGCGCCCAAAGCGTTGTACGTGCATTGTAGCGCCCACTCGTTGAACCTTGCTCTGCTTCACGCATGCAAACTCCCCAGCATCCGCAACTGTTTGGGAACTGTATCCTCAACCTGTACGTTTGTGAGAGCTTCGCCACAGAGGACGAACCAACTGCGAGACAAAGTAGAAGATTTAACACAAGAAAAAAGAAAATCAGTTCTCTCCTTTTGCCAAACAAGGTGGGTAGAGAGTCACGATGCACTTCAGCGTTTCCTTGAACTGTACGTGCCTATTGTACAATTCCTCGAATATTTGGAAGAAGAGGCCGCGTCATCTGATACTTCATCAAAAGCTTCTCAACTGCTCAATGCCATTACGAAGCCCGAGTTTGTCGTTTCGCTTCAGATCTGTAGCGACCTCTTCTCTTTGACACTGCCACTTTGCAAGTTTCTTCAAAAAATTCACTGTGACTTGGCTCAAGCGTGCGATCACGTAAAGAATGTTATAGACGTTCTTTCCACAAAAAGGGCTAGTGCGGAAACGGAATTTAATAAGATTTTTCTGAAGTCGCTCTCTTTGCTGAAGATCACAAATGTTGAGATGGCCCTACCACGCATCACTGGAAGGCAGATGCAAAGAAGCAACGTACCTTCTGCTACTCCCGAAGAGTACTACCGGAGGAATGTGTATTTGCCTTTGCTGGCTGACTTCGAAAATCAATTAAGAGACCGGTTCGATGCCCATAAGAAGGTCGTGGTTGGCCTTAACATGCTGCTGCCGAAATTCTGCGCATCGGCTAGCCTTTCTGATATTGATGATGCAGTGCAGTTTTACCTTGGCGACATTCCTTCCGCTAATGTCATCGAAGCAGAGTTCACACTGTGGGTGAACAAATGCTGCCAGATCGAAGAAAAGAATCGCCCAGCTTGTGCTTTACAGGCCTTAGAGATGTGCAACCGCGACATTTTTCCGAACATCCACAGCCTACTTTCTATCCTGGCGACTTTACCCGTGTCGACGTCGACCCCGGAACGGACTTTTTCCACACTGAGAAGGCTGAAGAGCTACCTTCGAAATCATATGAACAACGACAGATTGACCGGACTAGCACTGCTCAGCATCCATCGAGAACTTCAAGTGACCCCAGAACAAGTCCTCACAGAATTTTGCAAGTTGCCGAGAAGGAAAAACTTCCTCGTTTAAACTTCCCTCTATGTTTCAAGAGTCGATTAAAAGCTAAACCCAGCTAGCCCAAGCTTCAACCCTTCTATTCTTTCGCAATTACGAGGAAACTATCCAGCAAGCAGAATGTGCGAACGGTAACAAGAAGATCGGAATGTCGGGCGACTTGTTTGTTTGCTTGCATACATACTGTCACGGACTGCCATTTTTGCGACCCGGCGTAACGGCAAATTAACGGGCGCCGCACTCCCCCGCTGACCGGTGGAACCGTTCGCTCATGAAAAGACTGGTCTTTAGTGCAGGGAAGTACTGAATGGGGTGTTCTTCTTCAAACGTTAGTCGCCGATGTTTGATCCTTTGTACCTACGGCGGCGTCGGCAGGGTCGTCAAAGGCCGCGATGCACCCCGAACCAGCTGTAGACTGCAAGACGCACCGGCTGAAACCAAGGAAACTGACCATTCCCACGGGCAAAACTGCTTGTGGACAAGCCGTATGAGAGAACCCCAACAGGTTGTCACTCTCGCTCAGTTGAGGACCCTCTCCTAATTAAAAAGGGACGCGGTCAATATATTTTTAGGGTGGAGTTTCTAACAATGAAACGTGCATGATTGGACCCATGTAGAGGTCTCTTTTCCCCCAGGACGAGAATGAGGGGACACGGAGGTCGATTTAAGCGCAGGATTTCGCCTTGCTAAGCAGTCTAGTTGCTGACCAACATGGTGTAGAAGGAGATCAAGAAGTATCCCTTAAGTGGTTGTGGCTCCGTATCGGCTGGCCACCTAAACTTAGCCATTCGTCTAGTTGTGACGCGAAATTAACGTCTGTAACGTAGGCATCGGTACTTGAATCTCGAGTAAGTTCAACCTGCCCGAGATCGGCTTCAAGCACTAGCCTACCGGAAACACCAGCGCTGCAACACCGCCGACATCGCAGTTGTGCCAGAACTCTCTCTGACTTCTTGCATCCGATCGTCGTGGACTCGAAGCTGCCGGTCATCACAGGTATCCCTTCACCTGCTTATACCTTCGGACTTTCTCATCTGTAGTTTTATTGTTGGTTAGTTTTGTGTAGTTTGTAATACTTCTCTCTTGTAAGCTGATTTATTGATTTTATATGTATTTTGTTAGTTGGTATTAAGTGTTGTACTAGATTCCTCGTGCTGCAATATCACTAGAGTTTTGTTTTTCCACACACACGTCTCTGATCTCTTCACTGTCTCTGCTTACGTACGGAACGACCTAACCTGCTGCCATTCCGCGCTGGCGACGCTAGAGTGGCAGCTTGTAACACATACATACCGTTTTTGTACCGTGGTTACATTGTGTTACTTCATCAGGAGCCGTTGGTCGCGGTGTCCCCGGCTTTGGTGGTGCTATTGTCCAAACTTATTTCTTGCTTTAACCAGAATTTGAGGTTGACATACCAATTTCTTTATTTGGGTACAAATAATTGAAAAGTACCATCGAATTATTACAAGTAAGCGATGTACTTGATTTATTCACAAAAATAAGCCAGTATAAATCTTAAAAAATGGCAGCCGTTCTACACGCAAACCCCCCCCGAAAAAAATTCCTGGGTACGGCCCTGACGAGCGCACGTGAGTTACAACGTCGTCTACGCTTTGTTAGCTCGTCATTTTTGCGACTGTTCTTGACCAGGCTTAGCGTCTTGTACGGAGACACGTGCAAGATGTACGAAGCGTAACGAGGGCATGGGCGTCGGTAGGGGGGTGCAAAAGGGGCACTTGCCCCCCCCCCCCGCCCCCAAGCGGCATCAGCCCTCCCCCCTCTCACCCTCGCCCACATCCCCAAAGACCCCCTCCTCCATGTGTGCTTCTTTACTTTCTTGCTGACATCGGTGACCAGAGACCTTCCAGAATGTTCCTTCCATTCCCGACGTCAAAAAAAAAAATAAATAAAAAATCAGGGAACCTTTCTACTAATCTTTCTTCTGCGAAAACGCAGGTAGCCAGCACCAACAAAGGCGAATTCAAGCCGTCCACCTGTGGAAGCCTTTTCCCATGCAAATTGTGCCCCTGGCATTCTTCCGAAGAAACCGAAATTTTCTCTTCAGACGACCTTCTTTGCCCCCGCATGAGCTACGCCTCGGTTATTTGCTAACGACACGGTCTCGCCTAACGGCAGGTGCTGAGCAACTCAACGAAAACGGGCACAGACCGCACCGTGAACGGTGCTAAATGTGTTCGGAAGGCACATTTCCCTGCACTTCAGTATTTCGAAAGATTCTGGACGGAAGGTGCCGTTTGGTTGCGCGATGTAGATTATTTTTTTCCACATAAATTCGCTAAAGCAGCTAAGCCCTGCATGACTGAAAGGAATGAGGTTTCGGTGAATACGATAATCTGTACTTGAGACTCCACGCAACACCAGCTGGAATCTCCGCGGGCCCCCGCCGTATCCAGCAAAAAGGGCCAAGGAGATCAACAGATCAACCTCAACCCTTTTTTCTCTGCTTTTCACCTTTCCCGCTATTTTCCCCTCAAGACGCTGAGTTGTGATCCCAACAATGGCTGCAAAAATAACCTTCAACGTCTTCCCCCCCCCCCCTTCCGTGCCCCCCCCCCGTCCCGACCAACACATTTGCTGGCTGCCACGGTCGCAAACGCTTTAGCCGCATTTGCCAGTAACGCCTGAAGTCGTACTTGCGGTTTCCTTTAGAAGGAAGCCCCCCCCCCCCCTTCCCCCCATTCTTTCTTTTTGGTTATGGTGCCAGTGACGGGTAAAATCCACAGCACCAACGTTCAGCCCCCTAAATCAAGGGGAGAGTAACGACGCCCCTTCGTGCCGTTGTCATGGCTGCTTCGAGTATGTTGAAGGCCATATGTGGTGGTGCGCCCTAAGGATGCCGACGTGTTTACGTTCTCGGGGGAGAAGGCTGTGTCTTTCGCTCGCCGATGGCGGCCGCTCAGCTATTAAAGACGATAGTCTTTCTGTCTTGTCTGTCATTCTGTTTGTCGGCACGTCACTCGATTCAGCGATTCAGCCACTCGGCCAAAGTTGAACCACTTGCCCAAGTGCCAGGCATCTTGAACGGCTCACTAGGTTCATACTTGTGCACATTGTCGATCAAAAAGCAAACATTACGCATATCTGAGGCACAACATCACTAGGTAAGTATTAGGTGGTGTGTTCCTTTAATACAAAATGCATACATACGTAATTCCAAAGACCCTAGTTTCTTAAGCTGCGCTGAAAATGCGGCTGCGCGTTAAACTTGACTTCTTCCGTGCCATCTGCACGAGCTCATATTTGTTGTGTTTCGGTTCTGTATTGCACTGTACGAATGCCATGGGGTGCCGCTCTGGCATTCCTGTTTTAGCCAGGCGACGTATAAATAAAAGAGTGTGTGGAGAGTACTCGTTGAGTGCAGACGTTTCTTCTGCTTCAGCGCTTCGCGCCAAACCGCGTGTTCGGGCTGGCTGGCGTCCCCGCCGGTCGTGTTGGTCACCGCCGGTCTTCGCCTGCTGCTGCGCCGGGACTACCAGTCCGCAACACAGCACTCATGTTCCCGACGTATTGCCAGATGGCGTCCATATCTCACGCAGCGCCTCTTCTATCGTCTTTAGGCGACATTTGCAGCGAAGCACGCAGATACGCGGCCAATTTTTCTTTTTGTGTGGAGTGCTCAGGGCGAGAACGGTTTCGCACCAAGGGGCGAACCGCGAGGTCGCAGAATGCCGAGAGGGGTTGGATTTTGAAGCGGGGACCGGTGCCGGACACCTCCCGCTGTGTTTGAAGTGCATTGCGGTCAGTTGCGCCGGCTGCGATGGCGCCACGCGGGCAGTTGCGCGCCGCCTCCCCTCTGGTGGGCCACGGCCGCCGCGGTCTTGTTTTTGAACTCCGGGAAGACGCCACTTCCGGCCAGGAGACAGACCACACTGCGTAGATCTGAAGCGCAGGCGGCGCTGTTTGATGACATCGGTCGGCGACGGGAACACGCGACAGAGGCGAAAGAAACCCCAGTAGCCTATAGTTAGCGCCAAGTTCGAGGCGACGGTCCTTTTGCTGGCTGACGATGCCGCTGAAGCGCGGAATGTGGGAGCAATAAATTCCGCACATGTGGCGTCGGCTCCTGAAACCGTGCGTGACCACGTGTCGATGAGAAAGGAGGAAAACCGTTGTTTTTCGTAATATCTTGGTTTTCCGTTTAGGCCCTGCCCGGTGGGCTGTGGCCTACGAGTACTTATACGCTCTGGTTGGCCGCCGTGGTCAAGGGAGGGATAAAGAGATGCCACCGCCCTTTTTCTTTGTTTGTTGCAGTGGATATTGACCTGCACGTGAGTGGTACGGATTTTTGCGAAGTGTCATTTCTCGAAAGCCCAACCTCTCTACTCACGGCTACAATTTGTACCCGCCTGGTGAAAAAAATAGCTTGTACCCAACAGAACAGAAAAAAGTGCCGCTCCGCTAGGGAATCTCGCAGCTTGCCTGCGCCAAAGTGAGCGCGCGTCCGTGAGCATCGTGGAGCTGTTGTACGGTGCCACCGCAACGCGAACATGGACATCAGAAGCTTCTTTAAAAGGAAAGCTGATATTGACGTTGCGCCATGTTTGGTGAAGAAGATACAACTTTCCGAGCTGGACCACGATCCCGAATCCGAAGATATTTCTACCACTTCCTCCGAACTTGAGGAGCCTCCAACATCAAGGCACCCTCTCGACATCGGCTGCGCCCTCAAATCATCTCTCGCATGTAAGCTACATCACAGCAAATAGTACGGCTCCAATCTTTGTCATACGAAACTTTTGGGCACACCGACAGTTCGGGGAAAAAAGTCATTCGAAGTTGATTCATTGCCGATTTCTTTTTTTTTTCTCACTGTTTGAGGACAAGCACCTTGTTCTGCGTGGTCCCGGCTTTAACATGTCCCACTATGCTGGCCCGTTAACCTGCAGCATGCATGCCTTTTGTGTTAATTATTTAGCGTGCTCCTTGTTTTGACCCTTCAGTTGGTAAACCAGATTTAGGCTAGCTTCATAAAAGCTGGCCTAATAATGTTTACATTGCCTAGACGGGCCTGTCGGGGATCATACCGGGAAGCCAGATGTTGCACTGATGAAGATGTTGTACTCATCACAAGGAAACTGCAGCATGTACCGTCTTAGTTTAAAATAAAAGTTCCGTAGGAGTATGGCGTCCTTGTTCATGTAGGAATGCTCATTCGTCACATTGCAGAATAGTGCACCGTCATTGGATGATGAGTTAACCGGGAATTCAAAGGGGTGCGACAAGTACCGCTATACTTAGTTTCGAAAATATGCGGGCAGTTTCTCATAATTAGACGTCATCTAAGAACTTTCCAATTGACTCTGCTTTTTGTTCCGGTCGACAAAGGACACCTTTTTTCGGTAACCTTAAAATTACAGACAATATTATTGGCCATCTTTGTGGCCAAAATATAACAACGGGTCTCAAATCAGGCCAAAAGATCTCCGCCCGGTCTCTGTCAATCACCCAAGATCGTGTCCGAAGGCTAAGATGGATGGAGGTTCCCGTGCCAGTTCTCAAAACAGGGGCGTACAATTTCGTAACTTTAACTTATTTGCAAATCTATTGACAGGCGTAATGCTATAAAAATTTGACTATCAGTTTCAACAAGGCATATCTAGCATTGAATTTTGTAGTGACGATCACATAGAAAAAGCTGATAAAATATTTCCACAACTTCGGTTGAATGACGTTCGCTAAATTTATGGATGGTCCTCGGTTAATTGCGACATATCATGTGGAGCGCCACTAGCCTAGCAGTAAACATGTACCAAACGTATGTGTTTAAATGACGCTTTAATAGCGGCGCCACGTACGGATGTAAGTTTATGTATACAGTAACAATTTTAAGTAAAACGTAGTAAATATTCTTGGGAGAATGATACGGCGATTACATACCGAGGCCAGCTAATGTAACACTTATTGTTCCCGTTTTCCTTGTTGCAGACAATGACTTAAAACGGAAACTTCTGACTAGCCCTTGGACGCCTCCAGATACGTACAATTTCAAAGCGGATGCTGCAGAGCTGAAGCAAGCCAGGGCGTTTCGACCAGCGTGGCTATCGCAGTATCCGTGGCTGGCGTATTCCAGTGTGCTTAAAGGTGCGCTCTGCCGCCAATGTGTCGTTTTCAAGCCAGTGACCGGGAAAGGACGACAAGGAGCTTTTATCGTCACTGCTTTCACCAAGTACAAAAAGTTTCACGAGTCCGCCAAGGAGCATGAAAAGTGCGAATGACACAAGGACGCAACCGAAAGGAGAGATAACTTCCTTCGCCTCTCAACAAGGCAACCGATGTCGCACTGCAGCTCGACGCAGCCGCAAAGGAAGAAGCGGAATGCAATAAGCAGAAACTTGTCTTGATTACAGCGGCTGTGCTCTTCTGCGGCATGCATGATTTGCCTCTGCGAGGGAAACAAGCACAAAGCGGGATTTTTCAGGACCTTCTAAGGTTTCGCGTCGACGCTGGGGACCACGCGCTACAAGCACATCTCGACAATCGCGCCAAAAACGCAAAGTACACATCAGCAAGTATTCAAAACGAGCTGATAAAAATCAGTGAGGACCTCCTTCGGAGAGACATTGTAAGTGCGTGCAACAAATCCGGGCAGTATTCGCTCCTGGCAGATGAATCTGCGGACATATCAGGCACAGAACAGCTCACGATTGGTATCCGGCTTGTGTACGAGAAGAATTTGTTGGCATGATTCCGTTGGAAAGCATGAACGCAGAAACAATTTCTGCCACAATTCTCAAAGCTGTTGACGACTTTGGCCTCAATCCTAATAACATCGTAGGCCAAGGGTACGATGGCTGCTCTTCAATGGCGGGCAACGTATCTGGCGTACAGGCTAGAATTAATGAAAAACACCCTCGAGCCATGTACTTTCACTGTGCTTCGCATCGGCTAAACTTGGTTGTGAACAAGGCAAGCACGGTGGCGGACATCAGAAATACGGTGGCATCCATCAAAGCGACAATCAAGTTCTCTCGAGAAAGCCCCCTCAGGAGGAAGAATGCGCCTTCGCTGCCCTTGCTTTGTGAAACCAGGTGGAGAAATATAAAAGCATTCGTCTCTTTCGCCAACACTTCGTTGAAGTTATGGAGGCCCTGACAACACTGTCATCGTCTGCGAACAGGCAAACGCGGGAGACTGCACACCAACTATCGTGCAGTCTATGCTCGCCTTCATTTTTGGTTTGCCTGACCATTATCGCAAGATATTCTGCTCTCCTTGAACCGGTGACAAACATGCTGCAAAGCCCCCAGATGGACATTTTAAAAGTGCAGCAACATAGCACAGGGCAAAAGCGGAAGAAGTGTTTAGGGACCTTTATTCTGCGACCGAGGAGACCGCAGAACAGCTTGGTGCAGAAGTCAGTGTGCCGCGAATGGTTGCGCGCCAAATGCACAGGCCGAACGCTCTGGGAACTCCGGAAGAATACTACCGCCGTAACATCTTCATTCCATTACTTGGACTCTCTACTCTCCGCGCTGGATGAAAAATTTGGAGAGCGTAATACTCCCGCATTTGCGCTACTCTTATTACACCCAAACGCGTTGAGGAAGCTTTCCAATGAAGGTTTTAATAAGCAGCTCTGCGAGCCTGTTAATAAATACTTCGACAACTTCGACTGCGAAGTGGAACTGTGGCGTCGGTCATGGATGAACACAGACTTCAACGGAGACCTGATCGATCTTCTTGCATTTGCTGAGGGAATCTATCCCGCCATCAGTCGTGCTCTTCAAACGGCCATAACTTTCCCCTCGACAACGTGTTGTCCCGGACGTTCTTTCAGCACGATGCGGCGTGTGAAGACGTAGCTTCATTCGACGATGTCGGATGACCGCCTGTCTGGACTCTGCATGCTTTCGCTGCATCGTGAAAAAATGGAAAAGGAGGGACACAGAGCTTTCGCGGAGAAAGTTGTAGACCACTTTGCTATGCGTGCGCTAGACGCATGCCGCTCGCATTTGCAGACACCGAGTGACTGTATATATATATATATATATATATATATATATATATATATATATATATATATATATATATATATATATATATATATATATATAAGGACGTTTCAAGCATGTACGAAATTTCGGTAATTCTGCCTCGCAACATCGTTTAACTGTATAGTAGACGCTAAAAGTTTATAGAAGAGGAAACTGAATTTCCCAGCAATTTCTGACTGCAATCGGTCGCATAGTACATGTTCTAGCCGGAAAATCTAAATTCAAGGCTGTCTGCCTAAGCAGCGGTAACATTCAGCTTTGTGCTTCGTGGTCTCAAAACTTTTGAAAATTCTATCTTGATGTCGGAGTGTTTTTTTTTTTTTGTCAGTGTGATGCGTGAGCGTTAATAAATATTCTGAAACTTTGTAGCCCTTAGGAACAGAAAGATTTCTCCATTCTTCTGCGTGATGTCTTTTGGACGCTATGGAGTTTCACTGTTATTTCAGCACCCCCCCCCCCCCCGCGTCAACGTAACGGGTTTGCCCCCCCCCCCCCCCCCCCCCAAGAAAAAATCCTGCCGACGCCCATGAACGAGGGCGAACATTCACAGTGCGGTATGACGACTTGCTTTGCGCCGGGCTGCAAGAGCGGCTACCGCAACGACGACTCCGCTTCACGACACTTCTTCGGACCTGCAAAAGACCCTAATGCAAGGTCTGTGACGTTCATTTTGAGAGTGACGACATTGTAAAGCACTATCGTCGTGTCGTTGCGGGACAAGAAGTTTTGATCCCACGTGGAAAGTGGGAACTCGCGCCAGGTGCCGTGCCGCGCTTGTTCCCAGCACTTCCACCCCACATTTCAAAGCCAAAAAATTGGGGGACCCTTAAGCTTTGCCTTTAAGAGTTGAACGCAATAGCGAAATCCGGCCCCTAGTGCGCACTTCAACCACTAAGTGCATACTTATTAATGTGTTTTGTTACACACACGCGCGCGCACACACACACACACACACACACACACACACACACACACACACACACACACACACACACACACACACACACACACACACACACACACACACACACAAACGCGCGCGCGCGCGCGGATGGCACAGGTTTTCGATCTAAAGCAACAGTCGCACGGCCTCTAAGATACACGCCGCGCGCTCGCCATCTCGGAGGCCATGAAGAGTCTCACAATGCCTCACAGATGGCAGCACATTATCTAGTGTTTGCTGTTTGCTTGTTGATATGTTTTCCGCTAGATGGACATAGTTGTCCATTTTTAGAGCTGTTTGAAAGTTCGTGTGTTTTTTTAGCGGCGATGTCTGCACCATCCCGGCCTTTTTCGACATAGTTTGGTGGTCTCCCAAATGCGCCTACAAATCGCCGAATGGGCTCGTTTTCGTCGTGACACCTGTCGAACAAAATGCGTTAAGGAGACTCCTTCCACTACATAGCATTTATGTAGTGTTTTTTTCCGAAGTAGCTGCAAGTACCCTGTCCAGTAGGACGGACAACATTTGATGTTATTTATTCTATGTGTTTGTGATGTGGTTTATGTCTGGAAGCAGGCAATAAAGCAAAAAAAAAAAAAAAAAAAAAAAAAAAAAAAAACCTGGTGGCTTCGTGGTAGGACACCTGCTTGCCACGCGAACGACCCGGGTTCGATCCTCAATGAAACCGAAATTGTTATTCTTTATTTTATTTGCTGCTTTCTCGATTTTTCGCTCACGGTCGATTTTCCGCTCACAACCAACGGTGCCGACACCGACAACGGAATTTCTGCGACACGAGCTCTCTAACGCTATCGCGTTAAAATGTTCGGGATCTGGGCGCAATTCCCCCCCCCCCCCCCCCCCCCCCCCCAAAACGCACGGCGTCCCGCGAAAGCCCCAGTGCCCAATTGGGAGGAGCCGCCAGAAATAGAACAGCAAAACGAAAGGCAGGCGATTACCTATATACGCTACCGATACTGAGAGTTGCATCCCACTAACATTCGATCAGTTGTCAGCTGTCGCTATGCCTTCAAAGCAGTGGATTTTCGAGAGATTTTACGACGAGGTATTGAACAAGATGTGCGGAATATTTTACACCCGCCGGCTCGGGAACGGGTTGCTCAGCGCAAACATTTGACACGGTACACATAGAAAAGACGAGGACCAGCGCTGCTCCTCGTCTTTTCTTTGTGTACCGTGTCAAATTTTTTTGCGCTGAGCAGTTTAATAATGGAATACCAACTAGCCCAATCCCACACTTTGCTTCGGGAACGGAGACTTACTTACTTGTGCAAAAGATAATTGTAGTTGACGAGCAGTTCAACTGCGTAGTGAAAAGCTACAGCACGAAACGCAAACGGCTGTCATACAGTGTAAAGTACTGCGGGCATGGGACATCTGCTCGGTGAAGTTGAAAAACTGAAGTTGAATACTGACGACTCTTCTAGCGACAGAGTACGCGCGAATAACTGCTCGGTGCTCACATCACGGCCGATCTGTTCGAATTGTTTAAGGCACCGTAGAAGGATGCGACGTAGAAAGGTGAGACACCGAAAATACAACTATCCGCTTAAATAATTGCTCAGAGACGACATCTATTCGATGTAATCGCACAATGAGATTTCATTTACCGAGTTCTCGTAAAATTTTCCGATTTTGGGTCAGTATCCCTTTAACCGTCGCGAAAACGTGTCTTGTAATTATTGCAAAGCATTGGTGATGTTTTTCGAGAAAGTTTTTTTCAATAAATTGTAGAAACATGAGTACTGTTTTTCTAGAACGTTTTTGTATCTCGAGTAAGTACGCTTCTTTGTGCACTATAAAAGCTTTTACAAACGTGTTGGGTTGTTCTTGGTCTAGATAAGACGGCAGCGGCTAAAATTGTGGTGGTAGTTATAAAATTTACTCTGAAAACCCTCATTCGCTTAGAAACTCCTATGCTTGGAAGTTAAGCGCAATGTAGACAGCTCAAATATTGTCACAGGGTCGTGACGTCGACGAAGGCAGCATTCAGCAGGTCCGAGATGAAACTTTATTTGGCCGAACTTGTGGCCGGGAAACAAAGTCGAACTACAACAGAGCGTCGACCGTCGATCAACTGACAAGCGGTCAAGCGCGTCGGCTTTTATACAGGCGCTATCGAACTTTCCAGCGATATCGCTGGTGGCGGCGTTATCTCTCGACAAAGCTGGAACATTCGCGTGCAGCGCGATCTTACCAAAACGATCTATTACCATCGCGAAGCTTCTCTAACACTGCTTCGCGGACAGCGTCGAGCGTTGATAACCGTCCTTGCTGGTCAAACCCGAATACATCAAAATAAAACAAGAAGTGGGCATAGCGCATAATATTACAAATTGGATATAAAACTGAAAATAAGAACATTGAATCAAAGTTTGGCAGCTTGTATCTAAATGACAAACAAATAACAAATATAGCCGCAAGAGTCGAGGAAAAAGTAGACGAACTACCAGGCAAAGACTGGAAGTATAGTGAGCGGCTACATGTAATCACGAAAGAAATGGAAAAAGAGAAGAAAACTATTTGTTGGAAAGGAAAGAGAAAGCCAAAAAGTTGGTGGAACAAAGAAATCCGGGAGGCGATCGAGAAGCGACGTGAGGCATCACGGGAGCACAGACAGGCAAAAAAAGGAGAAGTGGCCACAGGACAAAGTCAACCAAATATGGGAAATATATTTAGAGCAAAAATCCATTGTGCAGAAATTAGTCGAGGCAAAAATTAAAGGTGAAAGTGAACGCTGGATGACAGAGATTCGCGAAAAGAAGAAGGCCGCGCCTAGGATATTTTGGAGCTACCTAAAAGCGCTGGGTAGGAAGTCTGTCACAATGCAACAACGTTTGGTAGATGAAGGAGGAAATCAATTGGAAATGTATGAAGTGCTAGGTTACATCCGAAAGATAACAGCCGACTCGCTTAAAAAGGTCGCCCAGGGGATTCCCCCGGTGAGTAAAAGTACGCAAAGGAGTGCAACCGACGAAGATGTAGTACTAGAGAATTTCAATTGGAAGAAGGCCGAAGGAAAAATTCCTAATCGCACTACTCCGGGCTTAGATGGGGTTCCCGTCAGCCTCATTAACGAACTCGGACATAACACTAAAGAAGCACTGCTGAAAGCCGTAGAAAAGTGCTTACAGGAGAGGGAAATACCAGACAGTTGGCGAAAAAGTAGAATGAACTTAATCTATAAAGGCAGGGGAGAAAAGGATAACATTCGCTCGTATAGACCGTTCACTATTACATCGGTGCTATACAGGTTGGCGATGCAGGCAGTAAAATTAAAAATAGAAGCGTGGGTAGAACAAAATGATATTTTGGGAGAACTTCAGAATGGATTTCGAATCGACAGGCGGTTAGACGATAATCTGTTTGTTCTTACCCAGTGTATAGAAATATCGAAAATAGAAAACAGGCCCTTTAACGTAACTTATCTGGATATCACCGGGGCGTATGACAACGTTAATCAGGAAATTTTGTGGGATATATTGAAAGAAGTGGGCATAGGTGACGACTGTATACAGCTTTTGAGGGAAATATACCGAGAAAATACAGTTGGTATAGAATGGGAAGGAATAAGTAGCAAGGACAGCGTTGAAATTAGCAAGGGGCTGAGACAGGGATGTCCTTTGTCCCCGCTGTTATTCATGCTGTACATGGTGAGGATGGAAAAAGCGCTAGAAGGTAGCAACATTGGATTTAATTTGTCACACAAACAGGTCGGCACGATG
>NC_051180.1:71940643-72020642 GCF_013339695.2 Rhipicephalus sanguineus | reverse complement strand
AAGTCATTATTTTTACAGTTACACCACTTCATTAGCTTGCCGGAAATACCATTTTATCGAGTGCATCCATAAACATCCTTTTGAAAAAAAATGTTGTTTGATGCCCTTTAGCTCGTCGGCGCAAAACTACATACTCTCAAAACAGGCGGGAAAATTTTTGGCAACAGAAATAAACGAGCAGAACGAGTTTTGAAACTTCAGAAAACGTGGAAATTTTTTCAGCCATATTTGTGATTGTCGGAAAAACGCTGGGTGATTTGGCATGGAATGACCCATATATATATAATATATATATATATATATATACGCTCTGATAGATCATTGGCCCGACGGTTATTGCATCGTGACGATGACGTTATTGCGACCCTACGGGGTGCCGTCGAAGGCGCGCGCGCGCGTTAGTTGGCTGGGCGGAGAAGCGCCCTTGTATCTAGCCTTATCTTTACAGGGGAGTCGCGGTCGGGGAGCCGATGTATATTTCCGGGAAAATTGGACGGCACTCCGGGGGGGGAGGGGGGGGGGGGCACTTATCTTTGCGGCCGTCGTGCTACGCCGTGCATTTGCTATCGCATTATATTCGGCGTCGGGCGGGTCGCCATGGCCTATTGTGTCGTCTGCTCGGACACCTTAGTACCATGCACTGAAATATATCTGCGGTTGACGGGGAAGAGCACGAAGGCTTTGGTAAATCGATGGAATATGTTTTATTAAGTGGATCGCCGTGAGATAAGAGCCATTTGGGGATTGCGTTTTTCTGGAATGCCGAATCGGCCAGTCGTCCCAATCGCAGCAAAAAGCCTGAATTGAGAGAGTCAGACTACGACATTCTTGTGGCTCCCGCACCCCGCCCATGCACTTGCTTGCGACGACAGTGACGTATTTATGCGTGTGCTCGCCGTCGATCAGATATGGATGCGAGTAGGAGCGGGGTAACAGATGTGAGCGGTACACGTCAATAATGGCCGTCCTTGTGTAGATGGAGGGAGATCGTGCCTGTATAGACTTATATTGAGGAATTGTTACTCACGCAGCGAGCCTTGATAAGCAAGTTCTGTGACGAAGCCATTTACCTCCTCCACAAGTATCGGCCAGTAACGTGACCTCAGAGGAGCGCATTGTCTGAGAATACTCGTGCGGCGGCGCTTCCGTGGCATTGCCTGCATGCACGCGCACTCTTGACTTGGCGATCACTTGTGAGCCTTAGGCATCGTTCCCTTATTTTTTGTTTTAGATGCGAAGCAGCTTTTTTCTCGGGCTGTGTCCGTCCTTCCCTCACGCGTCCGCTCCCCCACGCGCATGCGCCACTTCCCCCTCTCCTCGCGTGAGCGCGAGGAGGTGGGGTGGAGAAGTGGCGTGAGCGCTGCCTCCGCTTCGTTTCTCTCTCCCTTTTTCTCTCTCCGCCACAGCTGTGCGCTGGTACATAATGCGACGTGCGCCTCACTCCCATTGCACTCTCCTTCGCAACGGCGCTATGGACGCTCCGAAGCTAACGTAAACGGCAACGCCGGCAAGCGAATCTCGAAGCTGCGAGGCAACGCGAAGCCGTAGCGCGACGAGAAACGGGCTTGGGGGGGGGGGGTTAACATAAGCGGTATTTATTTATTATTTATTTTGGTTTGCATACAATGTACACAAGGACACAGAGAAAAGAGGAGAGAGCGAGCTGGCAACTGCCACCAAGAGGGGAACACGCGACATACACGGAACATACAAATGGAACAACATGGAAACACAATGAACACCCGGCGCTGCTTCGCATCCCCGTATGGTTCCCTTTAATGGGAGGTGGTGTATTTTTTTTACTTCGTCGTGTTGCTGAGTGCTCTTTCCCCAATTTTTCCATCCTCCATGGGTGTAGATGAACAAAATCGCATAACACTCGTCATCGAAAGAGCGTCCCCAACCGCTTGTGTTTTCTCCTCGCCAACGTGCTGCATCAGATCCTTGGGTGCCCTCCAGGTCCTTTCCCTCTCTTTCCCCTTTTCACCCCCTCCCCCCGTGTGTAAGCGGTTGAGGTGTCGTCTACGGGAGACTGTTATCGTGCATCCGAACCCCCTTCTTCTTCCTCAACAGAATCCCAACCGCAGGTCCCTGCTTCCCGGCCGCCTGGCGCCTCCTGCCACCTCTCCCGCCTTTCTTCCTCTTCCTCGGTCACACCCATCTCTCCTTCCCAGTGGCTATGAGCCATGCTCCCACAAGGGCTGCAGAAGCTGGATGCAAACGCGCTTTCATCCAGCGACCCTGTGGCAAAGCTAGCTCCAAATATTAGCGAGTTTTGTTTATTTGGGGACGCAGCGGCTCCGTACTTAAGAACCCTACGTGCGCTCAGCTTTCGGTGTAACCCACCCGAGCAGCTTGCGTAAGCAAGAAGTGCAAGTCTCTATCTCCTCCTCCCCGAGGACAACATTCTCTGGAGTACGGAGGTTGTCCCTGTGCCGAGATCTCCGCTGGCAACCCCTCGAAGCTCACTCACGACAGCCTGTGCCTCTGGCATTCGGCAAGGCGGCAGCAGAAGCAAGCGAGTCGAAAAAAAAGTGAAGCCAAAGAGGCCCGCGTGCCCCGCGGGACGGAACGAGCCGTCAGTCCGTCGCTGGCGAGACACCCCTCCCTCCCCCATCCTCGGCTCAGGCAACGTTGTTGTATGACGGGCTTTGCTGCCGCTGGCGGTTTTTATGAGCAGTGTCAGATATTGGGCGGTGTGGAGGGGTCGGCCCTTCCTTCTACGCTGATCTTTACTGCTCGCTCCTGTTGTTGCTCCCCCCCGCCGCCCTTCGAGATGACGTCCGCTTGGACCCTTCTCTGCATACTTGTTGCTGTTTCTTTTTGCCTTTTCCTCCGCGCTCCACCGCCTTCGACGCTGGAAAGCTACATTGTAGCAAGTGCGCTCCCGCTAGAGAGCTTTCGAAGGAGCCGCGTGATTCTCCGCTTCTTCGACTCCGTGCAGCGTTTGAGAGAGAGAGCTACGACGGCCGAGGCAGGGCGTTGGACCGGCACCCAAAGAAGAAAAAAAGAAAGCAATGCTGGCTGCATTCTTGCATTTGATTACGAAGTGGAGCTCTGGCGTTGTGTAAGCTTTGCCTCTCTTTGTAACCCTGCACCGACAAACAGTGCTCTGTGATTGCTCCGTTTCTGGAGACGTTGTTGAGCCGTCGAGGCTGGTTATCACCACGAGAATGGTATTGTTTGAGGACGCGGATCTCGCCGCCGTAGTGGTCTAGCGGTTATGGTGCCTTATAACCATATTGTGGTTTTTGGGGCGTTAAACATCAACTATTATTACTATTGGCCGCCGGGATATCAGTTAAGATACACTCAAGCTAAAACCTCTGCACGCGAGCCTTTCGTAGATGGCCGGCCAATTCGCCTTTTCCCAACACGTTCCTCATTTCCCTGTAATTGTGTACATGTGTTTGTGTACATGTGTAATTTTATACATTTATGCTTGAAAAGGTTTGCGCGATGCTCTATTTCTTTTTGCTGCCCTGGCCTGGAAGTCGAGGCACTATGTCTGGCAGCGGCAGAGGATGATTAGAAACAAACTGCGGGCATCCATCCTCTGGAGCTCGAACTGCATTGACCGTTTCTTCCGCTCGATCTCGCGAATACGACAGCAACAGTCGCGATACAAGCTGCCACTGTTCGCTGCGGTGGTGTCCGTGCCTTCTGCGTTACGTTTACTTCGTAACAGAATAGCTGTAGCGCTTTTGACATGCGCAAGCTATGTTGCAATAGCGAGTCAACGGTCCGGGCATCGTGTGTGTGTGTGTGTGTGTGTGTGTGTGTGTGTGTGGTGTGTGGTGTGTGTGTGTGTGTGTGTGTGTGTGTGTGTGTGTGTGTGTGTGTGTGTGTGTGTTTTGTGCGTGTGTGTGTGTTATAACTATATGCAGTTCCTTATGCGTTCGCCTAAGACGACTCCAAGGCGATAGCCGCCTTCTTCTTTCTTTTTGCCAGTTGATGTATCGAACCTTCCCCCACCCTTCCGAAAGTGCGCTGCACTTAACGTGGTTTTGCACTGCCTCCGAGATACGAGGCAGTGCAAGCTTTCGGCACCTTACCTGATTTTGCACTGCCTGCGGGATCAGCCCACCTTTAACGAAACGATGCGTGTTACGACGCCGTCGTCATAATGACGTCACGAATTTTGGTGGTCTGTGACGTGATGATGACCTCACAGGACGTTACGATGTGACGTCATCGCTCGGACAAGGTCACGTAGGTTTTTGGCTAGACCCTACGAGACCTCGCACACGACTGGCGTATGGCTTGCCAACATAGCCGCTTTCGTCTTTAAAAAATCCCACACAAGACCAGAAAAGGAAACCTCATCTCGCATTTGGCTACTCGAACCGCCCACATTTGCCTGGCGGCGTTGGTGGCGGCTGCGAAATTTTCGAAGCAGTTTTTTTTTTTTCGGTGGCGGGCTTACGGTGCGCTGCACGCAACCTCAGGAAGCTGTCCACCTCTCGTTGTTTGGACAGTCGTCGTAAAACGCCCCGAGGAGGAAAAATAAATGGAGCATGGGACGACGCAACATTACGGCGCTGCAAGCTCCGGTGACGCGAGTCGGCACCAATGACGCGGGGAGCCAGCTCGGTGTGCAGATCGAAAAGAGGATTGCCTCCCTCTCGTACTTGCCAGTGCTCGCTGCGAAAGCGAATGAGCCATTCGGTTTGCTTCGCTGAGCGTTCGGCAGACCTCTCCTCCCGCATCGCTGTGATTCGCTCAGCCCTTTGGCGTCGCTCCTTTGTTCTGTCCACTGTGTCGTTGATGCCGGCGAACTGTCACTCGGTCCGGAAGAGGAAGGAGGGGGCAAGGATGCCGTCTTGTTGCGCTCCTTGTGTCGTGCTCGGATCGATTTAGTACGAGCCGTATAACCAACCGGTTCCGCCTTGTGTGCGTTGAGAAACAAGCCCAGCTTACAGTGTAATGTACACGGCCCGCAGGGTATGTGTGTGTTTCGTGCGACAGCGTCACTCATTTGTCCCAAGTTCCGAGTCTCCGACACGCGTACGCGAAATGGGGGAGGGGGCTCGGGAGGAACTCTGCGGACGGTGATTATGCGGCTGACGCCCGTTCCGCTTGACCGCTGCTGCTTCCTGTTACACTGTATACATTTTAGCGCTGGCGATGCGGAGGCTGCATACCGCGGTGGTGCACGCATAGCTAGCAGCCAGTGCTGGCAGTATCGAAGATACATGTATCTTCGATACTATCTTAGATACTTTTTGGGTATCTTGTATCTGTATCGCGATACGTCTCGCAAAACAAGTATCTGTATTTCCGATACATTAAAGAATGTATCGTGTATCTTAAGATACAATACTGCGATCGCATCACCACCGTGCGAAGCAATAAACTTTGGCGAGCTCGAGATTCTCAAGCTGATACTGCTGCCACTAAGTCACCGGAATAAAACTAAAGGCAGTGACATTATTTTATCTTTCCGCAAGAGTTTTCCAGCGAGGATAGGCGATAAGCTCTGAGCGTCCTATATATTGGTTTAGCAGAGTTATGAGGTGGCGCTGGCCTCGTCTCGACAGACAAGCGCGCGAACGTCGGCGCCCAGCCGAATTTTTGTTTAATCTTTTTTTTCAGTTTTGTCAGTGCCATGACACTCGGCACTTAGCCACTCTCTGTGCCGCGTACTACAATGCGTGCGGCGTCTTTCGCACACATGCTGATGCCGTTGTAAAGTCATTATCGAAGTTCCTCTTGTGTGATGCTTTGTTACGAAGTCTGAAGAATGCAAGAATGGCGGGTTGCTTTGCCTCTCGTGGCTTTCACAATTCGGCGATTTGAAGGATCTCGTGAATGTAAGTTTGCATTACATGCAGTGAGATTGACTTATATGCAAATAAGATTCTAACAGCCATAGCGCCAATGGTACCGACGCTGGATTAAGAGAACAAGCATTCATCTAACAGACGCTATCTTGGCGTACGTCTGTTTTTTTTTTTCTATTAAAAGAGTTTTTAAAATAATTTGATTGTTATCAGAAATATTTCTCAGCTGGTCCTTCTTCTCCATCCCTTACATTACCTATTTCTCTATATTGTTATTTTCTGCCGATCTGCTTACTGCAATATGCCTTTAACGTGCTGCCAATGTAGGCCTAGTTTTAACTGTCTGCATCATTTCTGCTGCTGTTGTTCTTTAAGTGGAATATAAGTTTATATACTTATATACCACTTGAATTTACTGTTATGTAAAGGTGATGTTGAGAACAAATATATAATAATCCGGGCGCGCCTGGAGTTACAGTAACGAAAATTCTGCTAACTGCTCAGTAAATTAGCAATTTTGAGTTTGCATTATAATAACGTAAATTATTAGGCGCCATCTTAAATACGTTGGCAAAGATACTCGAGAAACACGGTTATACCAAATGCTCCGTTTTGCAGTGATAGCTGTTATGAGATCAAAACAAGGGCCGTTTTTGGCGCCGTAGTTGTCCGCCGCCGCCGCCGGTATCCGTAACCACTATCGCGCGAAATAAGAAAAAAAAAGACGAAATAAGAAAAAAATATCCACGATGGAACGAGGTTCGAACCTGGGCCCTCTGCGTGGAAGGAGCCAGTATTCTACCTCAGACCCATGCCGGTGCTTGAAACATATTCGCAAAAAAAGACCGTATACAGGCTTCATGTCGGAAGGAACTACATTAACATATGTAATGTAGTGTGGTAGAAGAGTAAAATAACAATACAGGCGTCACACAATGTCGAATTGCGCAACGAGTGGGTTGTTGAATGCTTCTCAGCCCATTACAAAGGCCTCTGCCATAATATATTCATCGTCATCAGCCACAGCATCAACAAAGTGCAGGATAATGCGTTACGGGTGTTTAGCGGGTACCCACGCTTCTCCGCAGAATGACAAAAAGGGCATAGTGGCTGCTTCCTACATCCCCAAAATTATGATTATAGCGTAGTGGGCTCCTCGCAAGTGCCCTAGTATTGGTTGCTAAGGAAGGGTTATAAGGCCCCCATGATCCATTTCCTCGGGGTCTCAAAAAATTCTCCCCCCCCCTCTCTCTCTCTCTCTTTCTCTCTCTTTCTGACGTTAACGTATGCTATAAAGCATGGTGGGAGAGTTAAGTAACGACCGGGTGTCACACAATGCGAATTACGTAACTAGTGGGTCGTTTAAAGCTTCCAACCCATTACAAATGGCTCAGCCATAATTCTTCATCGTCATCAACCGTCGCATCAACAAAATGCACGTAATGCCTTTCATATGGTAGCTCGTTTCTCCGCAAAATGACGAATAATGTCGTGGTGGGTGCTTTCAAACTTCACAAAATTATGATTCGTGGCGTATTGGGTACGTTGCTAGTTTGCTTGTATTAGTAGCCACACTGAGAGAACTTATAACGGGCTCTAGAAATGCCGCTCTTTCAGCTTTCGCTGTGACTGTGCTGCGCTTTCCGCGCTGGCCTGGCGTTTTTTTTTTTAAAGACGATAGTCTTTCTTGGGGAACTTAAACGCAGAAATTTTGGTCTGTCTTTCTGTTTGTCGGCACGTCCCTCGATTCAGCCACTCGGCCAAAGTTGAACCCCTTGCACAAGGGCCAGCCATCGTGAACGGCTCACTAGGTTAATACTTGTCTACATGGTTGATCAAAAAGCAAACTTACGCATATCTGAGGCGCAACATCACTAGGTAAAATATTAGGTGGTGTGGTTCCTTTATAGAAAATGCATAGATACGTAATTCTAGAGACCCTAGTTTCTTAAGCTGCGCTGAAAAATGCGACTGCGCCGAACTTGGCTTCCTCCGTGCCTGCCTCTGCGCGAGCTCATTGTTGTGTTTCGGTTTCAGTTCTTTTTCTTCTTCTGTGGTTATTAGGAAGGAAAAAGGCACACAATTTCTCTCTGCTATAGGCGACACGGCGCAGTGCCTTGTAGGGTGCGGTAAGGAGGGAATAAAAGAATAGTGGGAAAATAGAGAGAAAAGTGATAGGAGCACATCCATCCAACGAAGAGAAAAGAGGACAGGAAAGAGGGGAAACGGTCACGGGAGTTCAGGGTCCGCGAAACACAGCTAGAGGCACGGTGCAGAACATCGGCGAAGCGGCGAAGGCCCCGTCGATGAGCGGCGCACGGCATAGCGGGCGAGGAGTCCGTCACGGGGCGCCGGTGAGCGAGAGGTACGAGGAGTAATCCAGGACATCGCGGCAGGCACGTCCGTCTTGCTTGAAATCCAGCGAGCGAGCTCAGTTCCGCTCTGGCATTCCTGCTTTACCCAGGCGACGTGAATATAAAAGAGTGTGTGGAGAGTACTCGTTGAGTGCGGACGTTTCTTCTGCTTCGGCGCTTCGCGCCAAACCGCGTGTTCGGGCTGGCTGGCGTCCCCACCGGTCTTGCCTGCTGCTGCGCCGGGACTACCAGCCCGCAACACAGCATTCACGTTTCCCGACGTATTGCCAGATGGCGTTCATATCTCACGCAGCGCCTCTTCTATCGTCTTTACACGACATTTGCAGCGAAGCACGCAGATACGCGGCCAATTTTTTTCTTCTCATGAGCGTCCCAAAGAGTCGTTTTACGCCATTTTTCATAGGCACTGAATTTAATTGTCGTAGCTATTAGGGGTTGCCCGCCGCGGTGGTCCAGTGCTTATGGCGCTTGACTGCTGGCCCGAAGGTCGCGGTAGCCTGATTTTGATGGAGGGAAAATGGTAGAGGCCCATGTGCTTATATGAAGGTTTTAGAACCCCAGGTGGTCAAAATATCCGGAGCCTTCCATACAGCGTCTTTCTTAATCATATCGTGGTTTTCCGACGTAAAACGCGACAATTATTATTAGCTCTTGGGGTGCCTCCTGTATCGGTTTCTATACTTATTCGCTGTGTTTGATACGGAACCGCTTTCCTATTTTACTTAGATATATTTGTTTTCGTTGTTTAGGCTTCCCTGAATCCTTTTACTGTTGCTAATCACCAGGTAATCGGATCTATAGACGTCAGACTCTGGAGTTTCCAAGATTGTGGCGCCACCTGTCGGATAAGTATTGAGTAGTGCATAGACCGACTCTCTCGCACAGTTTACTATGGGACCAGGTGCAACTAGCGAGTGCGAAAACAACGATTGAGCTTAATATCGCGTGTGTTTGCGCATTTAGGCACTCAGAACGAGAGCTGTGAATTGCTCTCCGCTAGTCGGACGCGCCACCGAGTCCGTCGTGAAAATGCTTGCTGGATCACTCGCCTGAACGACGGCGAAAACAGCAGCAGACGAGAGCTCGCCGCACGCTACGAAGAAAACTCCGCAAAAGACGCACTGTTGCGTTGTGAATTGCCACGGACGTAAAAGACGGAATAACAACGTTCAGTTTTACCGATTTCCATAGTTGTCGTACGAAGAAGAAAGGCGTAGAGCGCTGGATACGGGCCGTTGCGAGCGTGTTGGGTAAAGCGAAGTACCCGCGATTCTCCCAGCCCGGTGGCATGAATGTGTGGCTCTGCTGTTGTTTTGGCGTAAGACCCTGATGACAAAACCAGTGGTAACCTTGACTATGAAGCTCAGCAGAGGCTCTGAACCGTGGTGCTTGTCGTGTAACACGGAAGTGAGCAGCTAGAGGCAGACTGGAGGACGCGTTGATACGCACACCGCGACGAGTTGGTCGTCACAACACAGCATCGCGGACGTACGTACGTTTTTGAAGGCTTAGTAGTTCTGGTTCTAACTAGCTAACACCACGTGCGTCATACAAGTGAATCGCAGAATGTTGGGTCGTGACCACCTTCAGGTTTTGTTTCGCCCGTGTCCTCCGCGGTTGCCGTAGCTATCTCGAGGCCGCGGTTTTGCCTTTGGTTGTACCCCGCGAAAGTGGACACGCACGTATCCCATTTGCAGTACATACAAACGGAAGACTAGCCATCAAGAGACCATTTGAGGATGCGTAATAAAACACTCCAATGCACAGGAAGCGAGAGATGAATTAAGGGAGAATGCAACTGAAAAGGCGAAAATCGCCGGAGTTCGTCCCTGATGACCGAGTTTTGTACCACTGATCGTAAGATGCATAGCTAGTAAATTGATCGTGTATGTAGGTACTTTATCGCTGTGGAACTGTATATACCCGATTTTAACGCATTTAGGCTCTAGAGAACGGATGTCGGAGGGCTTGCCTCGAACTCGGTGTCGTGTGATGCCTCGCTTGTACTTGCGAGTTGCAGCGCGTGGGAATAACTAAAACTTATTTTGCATGTACTCGCAGTTCGCTTTGATCAGCTTGCTTTGTTTCTGAAGCGTGGATTGGCGGAAGAAGCTTTCCAGGTCCTTGATTTTCAGGAAACCGCGCCTCGACACAAACGAAAGAGGAGGGTTATATTGCGGCCTATGCAACATTCGCTTGCGGGCGGCTCTCTTTGCACTACCCGTTAGTGCCAGGGCTACGATGAGGGCGCTGGTGGCGGTGTTTTTCGCAGCGCCGCCTGGGCAGAGTCTGACGTCTATAGGTATCAATAACGTGTAATAGCGGCGGTGTCCTGCAGCGCTTTGCGCAACTGTAATACACGTATTAAACGTTTCTGGGCTGCACGTGTTCTTGGTGACGTACACCTGTCCGGTGATCCGTCATTGCGAAAACCGTAATATGTTTGCCGGCAAGGTAGAAACTCGATAGCGGTATTTGCACCATCGGTGCGGAGGCTTCTTATTGAAGTACATATGGGTTACTTGACAAACCCGCTTGCTGGTCAGCAAGCAGAGCAGCGACTAGCCCCCATCAATTACAAAAGCTATAAGCAAGAACCGCTATCAGCGAAATGTATAAAGAGATGTCCGTTAAGCAGCTAAAACAACGCCAATAAGTTGTTTCGGATTGAAACGGATACATATCTTGAACAGAAGTACAAAACTTTTGAGATACTAACAGAGTTTTTCATTCAAATGAAACACAATTGGTCGCAGTTAATAAATTTTCAAGCGAACATTTATGAGCATAGGCGTTTAATGCTCCACTATGTAGATGTATATTAACAAATTTGAGAATGTACGAAGTATCTTAAGGTACAATTGGAATGTATCGTATCGGATACAATAAGTGTCGCAGTATCTTGTATCAGTATCTCAAATACTTCTTGCTTGAGTATCTTGTATCGTATCGCGATACAATTTCAAAGTATCTTTGCCCAGCCCTGCTAGCAGCTCTGTGCCACATTCTCAACAGATGTGTATGGGTCGGTCGCATCTGTGTTTGATGTCGCCTACCGCGGTGGTGCATGCTTAGCGGCTCTTTGCCGTATTCTCAACTGTGTGAGATAGAGGAGGTGTGTGTGTGTGTCGGTCGCATCTGCGTGTTTGGCTGCCGTCGGGGGTTAGCTAATCGGGAGATTTAAAAATAGCTTCACAGAGTAGGTTTACATTCTTTTCTATGCTCCCGGCGGTTTGCGAATCATGTGTTTTCGGGTGTGGCTTGATTAAATGACGAGTGCTAATAATGATATACGTTCCAACTGCGAACGTTTATTAACGGCATAGTACTTGATGCTGCAGCGCATTACCGAACACGTGCTGTCGTTCCGGATGTTTGTCTTGTGGCTTATCACGGCAAGAGTACTTCAAGTACTTTTGCTAACAGGGTGGAGGGTATTGCTGAGGGGTAATATATTAATGTAAGTGAAATATTCTCCACCTTTAGCCGTGTTCCGTTCAGAAGTTTCTTCGTCTGGAAAGTTATCCGCGCCGGCGTATTGATATCCTGTGATGCGCATGCCCTTCACGTCCAGATTTTATCAGCACCTAAATTTTATAAAATCGCAATGATATACATTAACTTCCTGCAGCCTCTGTGCATCTTCTCAGGCATGACACCGTGGCTTGGCCCTGTATATGTATGCACGTGGCTCCTAGCTGCCTAGTTGTGTGCCCTCCTCGACCGTGACATTTTCCCAGCGTTCTCTCTTTAGTGCGCTTGCGCCGACGTGGGACCATTAATCTTGGAGTAATCGCTCTCCATCCCCGCGGCTGCATGCAAGCGAGGCGTCGGTGCTGCTAGGAAGAAGATTCCTCGGAGCCCCGTCGCTTCGATATAAGCACGCGCTGCTTGCTCGCGTCAGCTTGATACCGCGCCGCCAAGAAGTTTCGCACCGGCCCCGTTCGCGTATATACGTACGCCTGTGTTCGTGAGCTCACTTTGAGTACGTGTGCGCATGTATGCACACACACACACACACACACACACACACACACACACACACACACACACACACACACACACACACACACACACACACACACACACACGTGTGTGTGTGTGTGTGTGTGTGTGTGTGTGTGTGTGTGGATCATACACGTCCGTACACTGAGCTGCCGCTAGCACTGCGCATACTATGTACTTGCCAGCGGGCGAGGGGTCGGTGGGTCCTTTTTTTGTCATTATTGTTTTTCCCCTCTCTCTCCCCGCTGTGTTCTGCTCTCCCATTTCTTTTGACGTTAAGTTTTTGTGTTAGCTATGGGGTTCTGCGGCTTCTGTCTCTTTTTCTTTCACTCTTCCTCTCTTTCATAGCGAGCAACACGCAAGCGGGAGTATAAGAATACGCTGCTTTTTTTTTTTTTGTCGTCGTTATTACGGCGCGGCTATGATTATTGCGCCAAAACGATACACTGTTCTCTTTCTCACGGCGCACCTGTTAGGCGCCAAAGGCCCGGGGAAAATTAATGATCCGTTTGCTTGATTGGGGGCTCCGGCTAGTTGGCTGGTCCGAGTTGGGGCGGGAAAGAGGGAAGTGGTCGGAGACCCTGTGTAGCGTAAGCATCTCTCCCTTTTAAATTTTGTGTTTCGCGTACTTTCGAATTTTGTTTTCTTGCAAGGGGAAAGGCATACGCTGCTCTTCGTCCTCATTATGGTTCATCACATCTTCCCAGAGAGAGTGAGAGAGAGAGATGGCGAGAGGGTAAAAAGATCAAGAACCGAAGCCGCGCGCTGTGTTGTGCCTTGCAGTGTGTAAATGCCGATCGAGCTGCATTAACCAGTCATTTCTCGGCAGCGAGGCGAAAGATATGCGCGTGCGCGCAACGGCAACTGGAGTCGCGCGTCCGCTTTTGTGTCCGACGCGGTTCACCGACTAGAAAAAAAAAAAAAAAAAACGAACTTCTCTTTCTTTTAGCCGGTTCATATTGCCGTTTGCGTAGGAATTTCTTCTCTCAGGGTTTCCAGAGAGGCCTGCAGGGGTGCATATTAACGAGACGAGCGCGGTTGTTGTGCTTCGGTGTGTATATATATACTGTAGTCCTCTTTCACGCATGTCCAGCTTGAGCCGAGGAGAAGAAAGATGATCGCTAAATGATTCTCCTTATAGTATAGGCAGCCTCGGCGTGCAGTTTGGCGTGGCGTGGCTAGCGCTTGTTGCGTGTGTGCGGTCGCCCAGGGTTTCGCGACAGGCGCTTTTGGACATAGCGTGTGATTGGCGCTCGAGTTTTTTTTTTTTTTTTTCTCTTGTTCTTCTTCATTTTTCTTCTTTTCGTCCGTAGGGTCCTTGTCCCGCTTGGAATGCACCCTGATTGGGTGAAATCATCCCGGTCACCATGATGCCGCGGGCTCAGCGGCGCGCGTTGGGCCGCGTTTACCGCCTTCCTAGAAATCCTTGAACGGAGAGGAAGCTTTGAATTTAAATGAAATTGCGGAGTTATTATGGGCTGTGATTATGGGACGCTGCGTATATATATAGTGGCGGGCTTCGCATTGATTTTTGAACACCGGGGGCGGAATTCACACGTCTTCTTGCTCGTAAGTGCTTATTCTCATTGGCCAACGGGCTTCGCTGATGATATTCCTAGCTTTCGGATTGGCTAATGGTTGTTCATCTACGAGCAATGCTAGCGAGGCGTTCGAGTTTGTGAATACGTCTCCTGGTCATTTTGTAAGTGCGTGCTTGTTGTATGAACGTGCTCATTAGAGATCTGTCGCACATAGCGTGATTCTGTCGCGTCAGCTGGATGGTTGAAGTGTGTACTCTGCTCGCATGACAGTGATGTCAACTAATTAACAAGCTTTGGTTTAATTGACATCTTAATTCGCTGTGGGGTACGCGTCCCCGCTGCGGAATCGAAGCCTTATATGAGAGACGAGACTTCTCTAGTGAAGCCATGTACACGTAGCATAAACCTGTTGCTCAGCAATGCACATCCATTATCTCGTCAGCTTCATTAAAAAAAACCCCATGTCTATATCATACATGTGCACTCGCCATGCAGTGAGGGCAGGTCTACAAACCTCTTCCCTGATTTGGTTTTTGTAAGGATAACCATTTACAGGTGTTCGTCTATAACAGGGCAATTTGGTTAGCGTCAAAAGCGACCGGCGGTTGCCCTCGGTCGCACGTGCCTACAAAACCTTGCAGAGAAAACAGCTTCGCGGTGAACGCGATCGAATTTCACGCACTCCGTATACCTGGGCCGTGTATCTGCTTTATGCGCGGTAACCTCCGTGGTTACGGAACCGCACCGCTAATAAGCTGACGCCGACGTGAGCGCTGTTTGGAGCAGTGCTGCTCGGCTCGTCGTTCGCGTAAACGTAGCCTCGGAGATCGCGTGGTCTATCTCGGAGGCGATGGCTTCTACGGCTCTGCGTGTTCCGCTTCTCTGGGCTTTCGCCGGCCGCCGCTTTGTGGGTGCGGTCGCGTGGGCGGGGCCGCTTGGTACGCTGTATATCGAGCTACAACGTTTGCTTCCTGTTAGCGCGTACGTCCAACGCGTCTCTCTCTTTTCTCCTTCTACGCGACCGCACGATTGGTTGTGCGTGCGTGAACGGAATGCTTCGCTCGCAACATCATGTGACAGTCACGGCATACTGGCTTTGGTGTTGCGTTCCAGTGCACTTCGAGTTTGTAAAACGCCTGTGTGTGTGTGGCAGTCTTCATTGTCGCACCGAACATGGTCTGCTGCTTGTTTGTGCAAACAACGCTTCGTACGCACAGCCCTCAGCGGCGCCTGAGTTATGTGGATCTAACATATTTCATGACTGTATGCCGAAGCCGCTGCAGTCTCGGGAGCAGTTTAACTCCCTCCCTAATTGGATTTGTGCAAATTCCTACGCGGTTACGGCCACTTGCGGGCATTGCTACAGCGCTTGCACCACAGCGGTTCTTCGTGCCTTTAGTGTGTGTGTGTGTGTGTGTGTGTGTGTGTGTGTGTGTGTGTGTGTGTGTGTGTGTGTGTGTGTGTGTGTGTGTGTGTTAGAGAGAGAGAGACCGTTTTCAACGGCTTCGGTTGCGCAGCTCACTGGGCCTGCCCCGCTTTCAATTTCTTGCGATCTCAGAGGAGTTGCCGCAACACTGCAAAATAGTAGCGCGAATTTTGCGGCTTCGTCGCTTCTACTGCTTCTTTCGCTTTGTACGCTTTCTTTATCCGCGGTCTTTCCGTGCGGAATCGCGCTCTCCCTCGTCGAGCTAGGTGGCTCTTTAATTAGGCACCCATCCGACGGACGGACGCGCGTGATGGAACGGAGCGCTTCTTGGTGCGTGCGTGTGTGTTTGTGTGTGTACGTGTGTGTTGCGTGCCCGTGGTGGATGCTTCATTATCCGGGAAAACAAATGTTTGTGGTGGCCGCGCGTAGCTACAAACGCGCACGCAACACATCTACATCTACCCCATCAGCCCGCTGCACTTTTTTTTTTTCTTCTCGCGCTGCGCGGTGGCAACGCGGTTCTTTCTCTACATCGGTCCATCCAGCGTTTATTCTCTCTCGTGACTGACCCTCGCCTCCACCTCATGACTGCTGCTGTTTTCAGCGTCCGCTGCTTTCGCAGTGGTTGTCCGCGCACAGTTCTGTGCAGTGCACCGAGGTGATTGAGAATATAAGAGGAGCAACCCTTCCTTGCCGCCGCTACGACCCATGGATCTCGGGTTTTGTTTTTTCGGCGCGTATTGCCCAGCGCTCCGGAAAGGCGTTCCCGCGTAATCTCGTATGATTGCTGTTGGATGACGCGACGCACTTGGTGTTTGAAGGATGGGTACCCGAACTCCTGTCGTGTTTGATCGAGACGCGCGGTATAGCGGCCACGGATGGCTCTCTCTTTTGTTTCGAGCGCCGAAAGTGGGGGAGGCGGCGCTCAGTTGTAGCGACAGTGTTGTTTCGCGCTTTCTCGTAACCCTGCCCCCCCCCTTTCTCTCTCTCCCTCTCTCTCACACACACACGCCTTTCTTGCGAGACAAATCTTTCTTCGCGATATTTTGTTGCGTCGATGTAAGGACCTTTCGGTGCTCACACACACGCCATCCGCTCGTCACATAGCCGGCCATTTTCTCAATCTATCATTCTCTCGTGAACAATTGCGGCAACTCACGAACGAGTGTCCGTGCGCGTTATAAGAGCTACCCGCTACAAGCCCGGAATCGTCAACATCCCTCCGCCCAGTACTTCGTAAGCGTCACGGGTGTGATGGCAGAACGCTATATAGATTTCGTAACTCTGCGTATACCTGTGGAATCGTGATCCAGTTTCGTCCTTCTCGCACTTGTTTGTGTATCGTCACGACGCGATCACATTTAGTACAAACGCGCTCGCCTCTCGATCGCACCTTTGAAGTTTTTGCTCCTTCTGCACCGAACTACGTAACGCCTCGTCGGACGGGAAATGGCGTAGAGTTTGGAGAGATAAGGCCGACGGGCGCTCTGCTTTTCGTCCCTATCTAGCGGCCTCCGTATTTTAATGCGCGGCAGCATGGAGCGTGCGCGTACGTGCGTGCGAATGCGTGCGCCGCGCGCGGCTTTGTGTGTGTTGCGCATGTATGTGTGCGCGCGCGCACTGCTCCGTGTAACGAGGATTGCGCGCTTCTCCTTTAGGCGTGCGAGGAGGCGGCGGGCAATTATTTTTCCCGCTTCGTTGATCCGTGACGCATTGTCCTTTCTCGCTCGCACATTGCACTGGCGTTGCTTGCGCAGTGTTGCTGCTGCTACTGCCACGGCGCATGCAGCTGGGCACTATTTAGTGGTAGAGCTTGTCGGTGCTCTGGCGTTCACAGCCGGTGCCTTTCTTGCGTTGTTGCGGGGCGCCGAAACTGATTTTTCTCTGACGGGCGCGCGCCGACGCGCCGCTTTTCGCGCTCGTTTCTGTCGGCGCTGAAAAGAGAGCGGCTTGTTTTCTTTCTTTTTTTAAATGTACAGAGCACCGCGGGTGGAACGCGAACTCTTTTGAATCGCAGCGAGCTATATATATATATATATATATATATATATATATATATATATATATATATATATATTTTTTTTTTTTTTCGAGCATCCCAAGTTCGCACCCACACTTAAGGATTAGCTTCTGTTTGCATATTGCGGAGCGACGCTACAAGCGAACAATGGATTTTAATTTAGTTTGCCTCCATTTAGCTATACCCTCTATTCTCTACACCTTTCTTTCTTTCTTTTTTTTTTTTTTACTGCTTTGCTGCCCCACTGCTGACCGGTGTCACCAGATCGCGCGTGACAATTACAGTACGGACAGCGTTTAGATTTTTTTTTTCTTCTCTTTGATGTACTACATACTGCATTGTGATGAGTAGGTAAGCACTTACTACTACTACTACTACTATACTCCTCGTCCGCCGTGACGGTGCAGTTCCGCAGCAGGCCCGAAGGTCGCAGAATCGAATCCCGGCCGCGAAGGCCGCATTTGGATGGAGGCAAAACGCTAGAAGACCGTGTGCTTAGATTTATAGGTGCACGTTAAAGAACCCCAGGTGGTCGAAATTTCCGGATCCCTCCACTACGGCGTCTCTCATAATCATATCACGGTTGCCTGTTGCGCTGCTATTGTCGATACTGCTGTACAAGATGTTAATAATAATAATAATATTTGGGGTTTAACGTCCCAAAACCACGATATGATTATGAGAGACGCCGTAGTGGAGGGCTCCGGAAATTTCGACCACCTGGGGTTCTTTAACGTGCACCTAAATCTAAGTACACGGGCCTCAAACATTTTCGCCTCCATCGAAAATGCAGCCGCCGCGGCCGGGATTCGATCCCGCGACCTTCGGGTCAGCAGTCGAGCGCCATAACCACTAGACCACCGTGGCGGGGCCTGTACAAGATGTTGCCGACGTGAAAAATGCTCTCATGCAGGGGGAAAAAAAAAAGGTGCAATATCGAGAAAAAAAGAACAAAACATGGTTTGAGAGAGATAACTAAGTAAGCCTTCGTAGTAATTTCACGCGCGGTCTCACACAACGTGTGTCCGCGGTGTATATTGCACGTTCTCACTCCTCCTGTTCTCGAGCATCGTTCTCTCTCTCTCTCTCTTCTTTTTTTTTTTTTTTTTCACTCGCATCCTTACGCCTCATGTATCTCCATGAGAGCATGACGAGCGCGCGCACTGCCGTCATCGTTGCGTCGTCGAGTCGGTCAAGCTCGCCTCTAATAATCGCGCCGTGGGTGCGCGCCTCCCTGGTAGCTCTATTGTTCGCGAACCGTCGCGTACATCCCTTTTAAACTGTGCCCGAGGGGGCGTCTCTTTTAATTGTGCCGGCCATTTTATGGCACTGCCTGCGTGTCCGCTTGCTTTTTCTCCATCCCTCAAGCCCTTCCTTGTTCTGTCGGCCTCTCTTTGAACTCTTTCTTGTGCCTTCCTGCTTGGCTTATCCCAGGGGAGAGTCACGACACAAGGCTGGCTTTGTTTTATATACGTAGAGCCGTATTGTTTTAAGTGTTATTCCAGCCTGGTAAGGAAGCAAGGACCGGACGTTGCACTGCGAGGTTGCTTCGGAAGGGCCGCTGCATTTGTGGTGTAATCTGCGCGCTTTGTGCGCCGTATGGGTCGAATGACGCTTCCCGTGTGTTTGCCTCTATAGCATTGTCTCGTGGCAGAAGGTTTCAGCCTTGCCGCAAGTGTTACCGCAAGCCGGAACGTGCCCTTGCGCTCAACCTTGCCTTCCGGCAAGAGTGCAGCGGTAGTTGAAGTAGTAAATTGCTCAGTTATTAAAGTCTCGTTCTGACTGCGTTTCTGTGGAGTGTTTGAGGTTTAGTAACACCTAGATTACTGCATTTTTATAAGTTCTAAACCACGGGGATCAAGGAAGTCGCTGCTGCTCTCACTCTTAACGGGTCTCTACACTCCAGGAAAAAAAAAAAAAAAAAAAGGACTCTTTTTTGCGTGTCTTGCCTTGCCACGTATGTGACTCCGCTTAAAGAGACACGTGAACTCTCTTTGAAGGCCATTGTACTCTCGTCGGAGAGTCGTTATCAGGCTTCAAGTATAACACCGCGTTCTGTATCGCTGAATGAAAATCCCTGGGCTGTGGCCTCGTGTTTCTCGCGATGTACAGACGGGTCCACTGTTAAAGGGAACACTTGCGTGCAGGGCATTCTCGGATTTCGCTCTCTTGCAAAATCATATATGCTTAGATTTGCATAAGACTACTGGCCGTTGACAGTTGCGACTCCTTTTGACAGAACAGTGCCATGCGCGAACGAATATTACCCATCTACTTGCCGTTAGGGGGCCAGCAATATGAAGGGTGTTCATGTGCTCATTTGAGTGTTCCCTTTAACAGTGGGCCGTACTGTACGAAACAGCAACAAAAGCACTGTTGTGAACGCGAGATTAGCGAAGCCTTTCACATTCAACAGCTTGATGTTTCTTGTGTTAGCGTACCCTCAATTTCGCTTCATGGCTGTGAAAGTAGATATCTGGGGTCCGCTGATTTGACAGGTTCTTGATAATGTTTGCGGTTTGGCCTTTATCACATGGCTGTGCACTTCGGCTTATGTTCCGTGTTTCTGCGCAGACACCTGTGTCCTATATATTGCACTTGTTTCTGCAATAAACGGTGGTTGTTAGTTCAGCGCCGTGTATGTGTCCTCTTCTCGTCCCGTGTTTAGCGCTGTTTTTATTCTTCGTCTACCACTGTTGTGTTATCCTATAAGATACACCAGCTCATGTGACCGCACGTGACTTTCTCAGCGAATAATGCTAGAGCGTGCGAGTGGGCGTGGGTGCTGGAAACTTTTCTGCTGTCCTTGTCCTTTAGTCTCCGACCCCCCTCCCTCCCCCCCGCCCCCGCAGGACACGGTGGCCAGCAGATGTTCGCTCTGATTAATAACCGTCTTTGCTTATCCATGAACATATTTCTCTCTATCGCTCTGCGAACGGGAAGGCAGCTCTTCGAAGGGACATTAACCAGGTGTATAAAATCAAGCGACCTCTGATGGTAACTTAGCAGACAACCAATATTACTGCGAAGGAAGATTTCCGCTAGTGAGTCATGGCAGAAGGCAGTTGACAACACCTTCGTGAAGCTCCCGAACCAGCCTACCGTGGTGTCGTTGAGCGTGGCAGCGTCTGATATTGTCCATATTTAAGATTTAGAAACAACGAGGAAAACAACCGATGTGCATTCTAATGATTAAACCTATGACTCGGTCTTGTACATTTGGACAAAAAGATCACAGGGTCCCTTATGCATTCACCTAAGACGACTGGAAGGCGAGAGCCATCTTCTTTTGCTTCTCAGTCGACGTATGGTTCCTGCCCTGTCAGCCTCCGAAATCTTTATGCGCCTAACGTGATTTCCCCCTGCCTCCAGGAACGGAGTCACCTCACCTGGTCTGGCACTGCATCCGTGATCGTCCCACCTTTGACCAAGCTACGATGTCGCGTGATGACGTCATCGCGTTACGCGCGTAACGTGACGTCACTGTGACATCGTATAATGACGGCACAAATTCTGGCGATTTGTGACGTCATATGCTGGCGTCATCGCGTGATAATGATTTTTTCGCATCACTCGTGTGGACGCCGCCGACGCGGGACGCCGGTCTATTATCGCGTTTGATGAGGTTGATTATCGCGTTTCGCCTTAATACGTGTTTCGATTGCATAGTGCGTTATGAAACACGAGAAGCTGCCTACGAGAAGTTGCGGCACAGACGAAATGGTAGCGAGTTTTCGACTCCAAAATTGCCAATGTTTGACTTAAACCATCCTCCTTTTAACTCTCTCTCTCTCTCTCTCACCGGAATTTCAGAGGAAGATGGTTGCTCGAAGAAATGGAAGACCCTCGAACTCGGGGTTGTCGCTAGAGCCAACGTTTCGACAAGTGGTATTGTCTTCTTCAAGGCAGCGACGGCCTTGAAGGTCGCAACTACAGCGACCACATCTTGTTCAAGGGTCTTTCATCTCCGGTAAAAAAAAAGTAACGTTTATTTAGTTTTTCTCGAGATCACTATAACTAGGGAAATGCTATAAGACCAGTCTGTATGCAGATGTAGCGATGCTGTTTGGCGTCCCTTAGACCGAGGCGCTTCGCACACGTAGAGACGCGCACGTTGCGACCAGCTACGAGTTCACGACGAAACTCGTTTTGGGGGCCTTCAGCGGGCACGATCGGACTGCGGAAGACGAAGAGCACGTCCTCAGCAGTACATGCGTGCGCTGGAATGCCAGTCCCCGCCGCTGACATTCCTCCTCTCCTCCCCCTCTTTCTTTTTTCTCCCTCTTTCTCTCCTTCGGCCTGCCGCCGCTCGCACCACTGTTCATTCCTGACTGCAAGTTCTGAGGGGGCGGTCGGTGATCGGGCGATGTCCCCTCCTCTGAATTTGTCCACTCCCTCCCTCCTGATGCTCTTATAGCTGCTAACACCGCGCTTGAAATACGGGCAGGAAAATGCCTGACGTCTTTTCAGCGCTGTTTTCATCGACGGTGTCACACCGACGGGCACTATAGTGAACATTCAAGTTACTTCTCTCTCTCTCTGTCACCGTTCAGGTGTTTGCATTATCGTTCTCATACTACACCCCCCCCTTTCCTTTTTTTTTTTTTCGTTCACCTACCTGTTCCGTGTACATCTTCTCGGTTGTTTATGTCGCGTGAGAACAGCTTAGTGCTGCTCGCCGTCCAAGTGACTTCACTGGGGCTTTGCTGGTTGAATAATTGATTGATTAATTGAAAACATCTTATTCGTCACGAAAATTCTCCGATTAGAATGGCTGACAGTTCATGCCACGAAATTGTAAATATGCGCCTTCACGAGGCTTTATTTATTTAAATAATGTTTTCTGTTATTTAGGAGAGAATGGTTTGCTCGAAAGCCAACATCCTATATGTGAATATCTATCCTATGTCTTAATCTATATCTTATATGTGAATGACCGCCACATCCATTATTATTGTAAGAAGTATTGATACGAATTATGAAGCGTATTAATTAGAATTAGTAGAAGATCGCAATTATTGACTCAATATAAAAAAAAAGAAGTATCTTTCGCAAGAATCGTCGACCGTGGGGCTGATTCCGCAATTTTTTAGATGTGAAGCATCTTATAGCGGAGTTCAATCCGGGTGGTGGTGGTGTGCGGCGTGACCACCCTTACTGCGCATGCGCAAACCCTCTCCCCTCCCCCTCTCCCCTTTCCCCCTCACCACTGCCTCTCTGAAACGCGGTCTCTACATGCCGAAACACTGCTTCGCATCACCTCATGGTCCTTTTAGCGGGAGATGGTGTGATTTTTCTATCGTCGTGACATTCTTTCCTTCTTGTGTTTTCTTGTTTGCTTTAATTAGGTTGCAAATGCTCAGTGACTCACTCGCCATCTCTTTCTTTTTTCTGTGCAGGTGAGCCCCTGTGTTCTATGTGTGGATCTCGCTATAAGCATGACAAGACACTTATGTTGCCGTACACGTGAGTGGGTAATTCGCGGTGCGCCTTCTTCATACGCTAACTGTGTGTTGATTGATTAATTGATTGGTTGATTGATTGACTACTTGATTGATTGAATGAATGAGCTAGTACCTACGGTAATATATTATTTAAAATCTATTGTTATTGTTTCAATTATCTAAACCCAAAAGCTCTGTTATCATTATTATACACCAAGTATGCGACGCTCGGCAATGCTTCGTACCGCTTGACGTCGTACGGCCTTCAGTACTCATTCCTTTCGTAATTACTCTGAAATCTAACGTAAAAAATGAAATTAAGTGTTTCGGTTTTACGCGTACCAAAATTATGATATGCTTAAGCACGCTGTTCTGGGCTCCGGGTTAATTCCGTTCTTTCGCATGTACGCATGCGAAAGAACGGGGGGCAGGAAAATAACGAAATATGTATAGGTATACCGATACATATCTAAGCACGCGTGTGTGTGTGTGTGGGGGGGGGGGGGTATTTTTGTCCCCGTGGATAGCTTAATCCGCGTATTCGAGTCTATTATAGCAGCGCGACATCGTAGTCGCTAAGCTGCCACCATAAAGTTTCCTAAAATTAACTAGAGGGACTCCAGCGCTTTGATCGTTCAGCCACCATGGAATGATGGGTAGTACACGGATTTACCTACCGTAAAATGCCGAGCAAGCGCCCCCCCCCCCCCCCCCCCCGTTTGACGGATAATCCGACCAGATTTGGAGGGGGGGGGGGGGGTCGCTTGCTCTGTCCCGGACCGAATTCAAGATGGCGACAGCAGAGCCGCTAAAATAAGAATGCCCATCCATCTTTCTATGAAATGCTTTATTTATTTTCTGTTTTTATTCCCCCCGACACTGTCAAACCATTGAAGCAGCAACCGGTTCGACCAATATACGACCGGCCACATTACAACGGAATTTCATAAACAGCATTAGATGCGCATTCGGTGTACTCATTCTTGTGGTTGTTTTTATACAAGTGTGGCATACTTTTCTTCTTCTTCTGGCACGACGCACTTGGGACATAAACTAGTAGTGGGTAGTCTGCTGTGGAGAAGGAAGAGGTAGTTGGAACAATGGCGGAGATACAATAATAAACCGCGCTGTGTTTTCGGAACCGCGTTTCAGTGTGCTATATTTATTGGTGACCTCGTCAGCCCCGTTACTACGCAGAGTGTTTCGGATCCATCTTCTTTCGTCCAGCGTCTGCGGGTCTTCATTGCAAAACTTGCGCCCATCACCACTTCAGCTCATACTAAGAACGACGTTTTTTCTGCCGGCAAACCTACAGACATCTTCACGACGTTTTGTTTCGTGTCGATGCGTCTCGCCGTGCTTTTCAGCCTCGCTATGGACGGGTCCTTTCCCAGTCATCAAGCGTTCTGAACATCATTTTACAAGCCTGCGTAATGGGCATGAAGACACAGTCAGCATTGAAAGGATCAAGCCGGCACCCATTCTGACAAGCTCAGTCTGACCATTTTTTTTTCTTCAAGTGCCCACGGCCACTTGTCTGCAGGGGGGGCCTATCTGTGGCATACTTTTCTTCTTCTGGCACGACGCACTTGGGACATAAACTAGTAGTGGGTAGTCTGCTGTGGAGAAGGAAGAGGTAGTTGGAACAATGGCGGAGATACAATAATAAACCGCGCTGTGTTTTCGGAACCGCGTTTCAGTGTGCTATACAAGCGACGCTCGTCTTGAAAGAAAAAGTGGCCGCCGGGGAGAAATGAAGTGGGGTGAGGGGGGGGGGGGGGGGGCGCTTGCCCGGCATTTTACGGTATAGTCTTCGTACTTGCAGGCTTCGAACGCGCTTGTGGCTTTGTTTATTGCTGTGTTTTGGTTTTCTTTCGGATAAAAGAATGGATCGTTGTGGACTTCGTGACCAGATTTGAATTGGTGAGCTTAAAAAGGTTAAAGTGTTGAAGTGGAACTGCTGACTTTTGCTCAACTTCGTTTTGCGACAAAGCGGATGCAGGCCACGCGGAGCCAAACGGAGCCGAAAGAAAGAAGTTTAGACAAATCCATGTACTACCCATCATTCCCATGCTGGCATCATGGCCTATCCCCCGCAGTGGGTTGAGCCAAAGTACTGAGGAACCAACCAACCAACCAACCAACCATGCTGGCTGAAGCGCCATGCGTTGCAGCTCCAATAGACGCTAGCGCCAGAGTTCCCTCTGGTAAGTATTGTAGGAAACTATGGCTGCCACCACAGCGGGTGCTTTTCTGAAATCTACTCTGAAATCAACACAATGTGTTGTCGTCTCCCTTACGTCCCTGCTTGTGAGCGCTCAATATGTTGTCAAGTTCGGGTTTACCAACATGCCCCGAAAAAATGGCAATGCTAAAAAAACCAGCCATTCTGCTATAACCTCCCCCCCCCCCCCGCCCTTTTAACTGGGTCTGTACAGCAGTTGAATGATCTAATTAATTAATTAACGAAATAGGAAAAGTAGTGACATCGATAAAAACTAAGGCTTATGCACGTTTGCCGCAATCTGCGCGCTAAAACAGGCACCATTTCCCTTTGTTCTGCATTACCATTCTTATAACTGTCTTTTGTATGTACGTGTGTGCATGTGCGTGTGTGAGTGTCTGTGTATTTATAACCACTCGTACCGCTGTAACAAAGCGTCGCACCCATTACACGCTCCGACTGAAAGCCGTAATGGTGGCACAACAAGCCGGAGTTATAGCGTTACAGTCTCCCGACTGCAGTAACCCGCAATTAAGGCATGTTCCGTTTTATGTACTCGTTGTTTCGTATGCCCCGCACGTCTTCCTTTTTATATTACTGTTTTCCTTTAGTAAGGCGTGTCTCGTACGCATGTGTACACACACCCGGAAGCGCCATGACAGGCCCTGCGACGCGTGTCTGATTTGTGGGAGTCCCGACGCCGTCAGTCTCTCTCACATGCACCGCGCTTGCGAACCGGCAATGCACGCCCGCTGCCATTCTGTATACGGACCTACGATTGCGCCTGCATGCGACCGTTGTGCGTCTAGGAATTGTACGTGTTAGCCCGTATAGTATGGTCTATGCGCCGGCGCACAATTGTGTGTATGCCACTGCTGCGGAAGCGTTGTTGCAGTTCTCTCTTCTTCATTCATTCGTTTTTCTTTGTTTTCGTTCAAAGTCCGATCCAGCACGTTTGCCTCCTCTTCCTCCTCCTAATGAAGACGTCTCTCCGTAAGCTTTTCCGGAGCGCGTAGCTTTAATTGTTGGCGGCCTGTAGAGGCGATGATGACGATGCGGCGCATGGCGAGGCCCACTTTATGGCCGCTCCGGGCTTGACTTTCTTCTTTCTTTTCTTTCTTTCTTTCTTTCTTTCTTTCTTTCTTTCTTTCTTTCTTCTTTCTTTCTTTCTTTTTCTTTTTCTTCTTTCTTTCTTTCTTCTTTCTTTCTTTGTCATTGTAGTATGCCGCTTGCGTACTCGGCCTTCCTTCCTTTCTTCCTTCATTCTTTTTTTTTCCACCCGAGCTCTGCAGCGTGTTTGCATATGCCAAATGTTCATTCGCACCTGCGCTTAGCAACCGGTCGCGCGAAGATTTGATACCGGGAACTGGTGTTCATACCAGCGTCTGTAAACTTCCCGTTATAAACTGAATTCACGTCTACTAGGATCGTGGTTCGCATGGCCGGCGTCTGCCACTTGCCGCGCGTGAAATGTTATAGAACCGGGAAACGAAACGCCATCCGAGTTAGACGCGCCGCAAACATGTGTTGTTATAGCGGTTTTACAGGATCACCAACTCGATGTACTATATAACTGTATATTACATAATGCTGTACGAATATCGCTAACACGCTTGTACACTTATAGTTACTGCGCGATTCAGACGCAGCACGCCGCCAATCCTTAACAAGATTTCACATTTTCGTTTTCCAGCGTGATCGATGGAAATACCATTATCTCGAGCGCGGCGTGTGAAAGGGGTCTTAAAACATAAAGCCGTTATGGTAATGAAATATATAGTGTGTCAGGCTGCTTTGGCTCACAAGAGCCTAGTGGCATCTCCTGAACGTGGAAATATGAGTACAATGGCTTGGCGCATTGTATGTCAGGGAGGAGTGCAAATGCCAAGTGCTGCGCATCAGGTGCACCTCAACGAAACACCATGGAGCTTGTTTTGGACAATACGATTTTCGGTTGATGAGCATCGTTTTCCGGTTCCACTCTTTCAAACATGTCACAATAAACACACCAGGCCACACCAGACTAAATGCGACACGTTTAAATATTCATTTTTTCCATGGGCTATTGAAATGGGAACGCATTACCAAATGAAATTGTTGAGTGTCGATCTGTGGAAGAATTTATCGCGAGACTGGAACCCTTTTTTGTTGTACATAGGCGTGTACTTCGAATTATAAATGTTTGCAGTAACTTTTGTAATCATAGGCGTGCGCAGGGGGGGTCCCCCGTGGGAACCCTGCGCACGCCTAGTGTAATAATTGTATGGTGCTTACTGAGATGTAATGACATATTTGCAATGTTCTGTAGAGTGATATTTTTAATGTATTATGTTATAACCCTATTTACATCGTATGACAAATGCAGCAATGTTTCTTATGTTGATTGCCAGAATGGTTACTTGCTAAGCTTGTTTTGTTTTTGCTTTGTAATCCAACTTTCGTTCATTCAGTTCTACTTTTCCCATACCCAAGTGTACCTTTTCTAACCGCTTCCTGTATGGGCCTGTGCAAAGGCCTACAGTATTGTTAAATAAATAAAATAAATGAGTGTTCGCGGCCACGGGCGCTCGAGTCGCTATGAAGCGAAGATATAGTACCGCGATCGGCTAGGTGTTGGTGTAACCCGTTGCTGCGCGCAATTGCGGCCCTTGCAGCTTTGGGTGGAGCTTGGGGTCCCGTGTAACGTATCAAGGCCGCGTACACGTGCTAAATATGTATATACACGTCGCATTTCGCTCTATCAAAGCTGTAGTATTATATACCATGCAGCCGGCTTGGCTTATGGCGCAGCGCGACGGCTGCTCGAGTGTCGCGCCCGCCGGACGACGGCGAGAAATTAATGCGTTTTCGATAAGCGGTCCGAGCGAGATTTCGCAGAGATTTAAGTGCGCATGCATTGTGTATCATTTGTTTTATTCGCAGGCGGGGTTCCTCGCGCTCGGCCACACAGCGTGTATGGCACACACGCACGCACATGCGCGTATATATATATATATATATATATATATATATATATATATATATATATATATATATATATATATTATTGTACCAAGTTTGTGTGTGATTTTGGCAGACGATCGCGCCAAGAACCCCGTCGGATTACACCGCTCTGGATAATTAAGTTGATAGCATTACTTACAGTGATTAGCGTGTTTGTTGCGATGACATACTGGAAACTTGGCAGAGAGGTATAGGGCGGGAAGGGGCTCCACAACTCATCTCTCATCTTTTACTTCTCTTTTATCTTTTTCTTTTGTTTAGTTAAAGCGATAGAAGTTAGCGTTTCCTCCTGTAGCTGTTCTGATGATCCGCACTGCCCGTCGCAAGGGCATACCGTAAAATGCTTTGTGAGATCGATATTCAAGGTGCGCGTTAAAATGACCCCAGGTGACGTACGAATTGCTGGACTTCAGTAATCGCGTTCAAGGTTTATTGATCGGGTTTGTGAGCACCTGAGTCGTTCGCGCATCTGGTGGAGCAGATCTCAACCACGCGCGTCTTTCTGCGTGGCCTCTGAGATCTGCTTCGGCAGCGCGACGAAAAACATGAAATAAACGAGCGCACACGACGTCCAGCTACGAGTGCCGCGACCAGATACCCTAAGTCAATATTGGCGTCGCCTCCGATTTTTTCTTTCTTTCTTTTTTTTTTGTCCTGCCTGTCCTGTCTTGTTCACCCCCCACCCCCACGCGCTTAACTTTAGCTTGAAAAAAGGTTGCATTAAGGCCGACCGATCAGTGTGGTCCAGAGAAATTCGGGTTCGCTTCCTACTTAATGATGTTTCGCAATAATAAATCTCTACGGCTTCATCTCACTGAAACATAATGCCAGTCGTCCAACGAACCCTTAGAAAATTAGACGACGCATCAGAACCGCTGAAAGGGTCCCGTATGTGCGGCGTCGTTATAACAAAACCCACCGAGGACGGAAACGGAGCATAGCACCTGACCGACGTGTATGTCATAGGAAAAGAACAGGCAGTGATCTGCACACACACGTACTTTATTACTGCGAACTGCGTTTATGAGTATATACTATAAGGCTTGTTCGGCGAAGTACACTCGTTGCAGCAAGTGGTCGATGGCGGTAAACGAATTGCTATAGGGTGTAAAAATGAAAAAAAAAAAAAAACAGGAAGCATGCCATAAAGAAGCAAGACGCGTGGATTTTCTGGATCCCTACTACATTTATTATTTCAGTCGTGCCTACCCCCACCCCCCCCCCCCCCCCCCCCTGTTTTTTTCGCAATGTTCCGCGAACGTGCGCGCGTTTTCCACTAAATGCGGGCTCTCTTTCTTTCTTTGTTTATGTTATGAAGCACGAGCGTGTTCTTTAAATATGGGTTCTCCACGTTTCAGCGTCCTACACCACGTTATCGTAACTGGTTGAAACGCGAATTTTGGCGTCACAATTGTATATTATATATATATATATATATATATATATATATATATATTAATTATATATTATATATATATATATATATATATATATATGCATGGCCCATTTTGCATGTTATCTGCAGCCGGCCTTCGAAAGAATGAAAAGAAGCTGCGTGCGTGCGTGCGTGCGCGCGCGTTTGTGTGTGCGTTGGTAGGGATGTTCAGTGTTTTATTGCTCTTGTTACTATAGGCAAACGAGGTGATAATGAGAAAAAAGAAAGAATAAAAAGCAGATAAGAGAAGGAAAACTACGCTCCACACACAGTTTTCTTCATGCAGACGATGTCAATCGTTTTCGATAGGGCGGTTGCCAGCTATGTCCGTTTTTTTTTTTTTTTAACCTTCGCAGTGTATAGCGACTCCCGAGTGAAGGAGCTGTTGCTCCTACATAGCCGGAGCTTAAGAGGGTCTGCGCAGACACCGTCGCTGGCGGTTTCACCACGCGATTCGTCGGCGACAGTCGTTTTTTTGTTATGTGACGCAGTACACTTAGCCACGCGTTGTAAAGTGTACGTGTTGGGAAAGTTACATGTAACTTTTCTGTGTTGCGCGCGAGTACATGTAACGTATGCGTATCGCAGTACACTAAACACAGTACACGTAGCGTCTAATTCCTCCTTTGAATCATTCTGAAGTCTGCGACGATCACCTGCTCGAAGAGGGGTCGAGGGCAACTTGAAGGGAACGCAAAAGTAATCTGAAATCCAGAAGTATGTCCTAAATCGAGGCTCCTTTTTACGTTTTATTTGTGCCCGCGAATGCGTGTTTTTTTAAGACAACCTACCCTGCTGCTCTTTTCGATATCCTGTACTGCTATATGCTTTAACATTATCCAATACTGACCTGTCACCGGATGAAACAACGACGCATAGGGAAGCGATAAAGGGAGCACTCGACAAACACTATAACACTGACATTCCTGCTTCGCATTACGCGATACGGTTCTACAGTACGGAAAGGCTATGTGACCGCGATGCGCAAAACACGTGGGTCTGTTTAAAGTGGCAAAAGCTGCTACAAAAGGCGGAGTACTCAAGACAGATCGGCTACAGCATACAGCACGATGGAAATACGTAGAGCCATCAAGTTCGCTATTCCTGATGTGCAGCGGAACTAAGGATAAAAAATGAAAAGACAGATCTGTTGGGAACAGTGGAATAATATAATAATAATAATAATAATATAATAATAATAAATAATAATAATAATAATAATACTAATATAATAATACTAATACAAACCTAGCATTTTTACTTTGTTTCTTTTAATGTAAAATCAAATGTCAGGTTAAGAATAATAATATCAGTATTATTAAATGAAGGTACTGATTCTAATTGATTTCAAACATTCTGGAATAGATCGAGATTTCTAAAATCACATCTACATAACCCAACTGTTGGCCACTCGCTCACACAATTAAATTTACGCCTGTGGTAGGCGTCATTGTTGTTCGGACATTGGAGTTTTATACTACTACTACTACACTACTACTACTACTACTACTATACTACTACTACTACTACAACAACGATGGCGACGACTACAATAATGCTGGCGGACGTGGTCGACTTTGCGTGCACTGCATGCTAACGTTCTTAGAAAGTGGCGGGTCCTTCCTCGCTATCGTCGCAGTATGCATGAGTGCAGTGCCGGAATATGTCCCCTAAAATCATTTTTTTGAGTATTTATTTTGTTGGTTCGTTCGTGGTATTTGTCGTCTCACTGTGTAGCAAGCACTGACTATGCTTATTTCTGCTGCTTGGTTCATGCGTCTTGGTCGCGGCAAGGAAATGCGATTTCAGTGTCCGGCTCGAGCGGGTCGATCTTTTCGCCCTTCTTTCCTTTATATATTTCCCGGAAGGAGCGACGGATATTCGAGGGCCGCCGGTTAGCTGGCGCATACTTACTGGCTACATCATTGTCATACAGGGGCTATTAGATTACACAGCTCATAGACCTGATAACGGACGTCGCTAATATGGAGGCTTTCGGTCACTTCTGCTGCGGAGTATGACGACTATGCCGAGACTGTGAGGCTGTGGCGGGAGTGTAAATAACGTTTAACCAGGTCTTTTGGAACTATAGTATTGAGGGACTCTGGTTGAACTGAGGACGACGCAGTGAGCCATGGAAAGAAAAAAAAAAGTGACGTAACCTTCAGGGTGGGTCAGGGAACGAACGTGTGTTAAGGACATCTTACTCGAAATCAAGAAGAAAATTTAATGGGCATGGGCAGGCATGCAGCGAGAAGGCAAGGTAACCACTGATCATTAAGAGTAATAGACCGAAGAGAACAGACTGACTAGATTAAGAAATTAGGACGTAAAACCCCAGCACTTGATATCTTTCTAGCGAAAGCTGGTAGCGCCCTCTCCCTGTCCTCCACGTCTCTCCTTCTCTCTCTCCCTCCTCTCACTAACTCTGTCTCATTGCACTTTAAGGTTGCCCTCTTCCGTCCGCGCACGCTGATGCCGCCACTGCATCGCTTGCTTGCCTCTTCCGCAGCTGTGTGCCTGTTTTCTCGTTTTCTTGGGGTCTGCATAATGTATGCCCCCCTCCCCCCTTCCGCCCCCTCAGCGCTTCATCGCCGATCGATTTCCACTCGTTGGTGCGCCCAGGCAAGCCCGACTGAGAGGATGCGGCAACAGAGGCAGCAGCTGATGCTGTCACTCCATCCTCCCCAGCTCCTCAGCATCGTTCCTGCGAGCAACGAGAGCTCGTTGCTTGTTTGTGTTCGCGTGCCCGCTGCGTGTTCGCGCTCCGTTCTCTATCTCTCTCTCTTTTCCCCATTTTCTCGCTCTCCACTGCTGCCTACCAACGGTTGGCTTCGTGTTCTTGCATATAAACAACAACAGCGAACACTTACAGAAATATTCGCCTAGATTTCAAAAAACAATATGAAAGGCTTTCTTTCTGCCACCCCCGTCTCCATTTTGCCCCAGTTTCTCTAGCCTTTCTTCTTTTCCGTCTTCATCCGAGTGAAGCTCTTCAGCCGAAACTGGCTGTTCATTTCGCCCTCGGGTTTCTGCCGCCTCGCGCCTCATACTGATTGCTGGCGCTGTCGCCGCCGTATGCTGCGCGGTACTGTCGAGAGCCCGCAGCCCTACCTCTGGAGCTAGGCTTACGTTTTGGGAAGACCACGAGAAATTGACGTCCCTGTTTCGATCGGTCCTTTCCGGCTTCTTCTGCTACTGTTTCATCATCATCTTTTTTTAGTATGATGTGAAGTAGATGTTGGCGCAAAATTAAGGCACCGGCTACTCCCTAGCTCTTGAAGGGCTCATGCTTGCAACACACACATTTCTTAAAGTACATCAAAACTTAAATGTTGCGTTGCACATACAATAGACAACTTAAGTAACACCGTGATAATGCCAAAGAGAAAACGCCAGGCCTGCGCGGAACGCGCAGCACAGTCACAGCGAAAGCTGGAAGAGCGGCCTTTCTAGAGCCCGTTGTAAACTCTCTTGGGGCGTCCAATACACGTACACTAGCAAGGCACCCATCTACGCCATAAATCATCATAATTTTTGTAAAGTAGGGAGCACCCACTATGCAATTATTCGTCATTCTGCGGAGAAGCGAGGTACCCTTCTACAGATATGTAACGCATTATGTGCACTTTGTTTGAGCTGTTACTGATGACGATGGAGAATTATGGCTGAGCCCTTTGTAATGGGTTGGAAGCATTCAACGACCCACTCGTTGCGCAATTCGCATTGTGTGACGCCTGGTTGTTATTTTACTCTTCCACCACGCTATATTGCATATGTTAACGCGATTCCTTCTCCGGCATGACGCCTAGGGACTTCTTGCGAAGGAGTTTCAAGCACCGGCGTCGCTCTGTGGTAGAATACTCGACTGTCGCGCAAAGGGCTCGGGTTCGAATCCCATACGATCCTGGAAATTTTTTTATTTCATTTGTTTTTGTTTCGCGCGCTAGTGGTTACGGACACCGGCGGCGGCGGCGGACAACCACGGCACCAAAATCGGCTGTTTGTGATCCCATAACAGCTTTCGCTGTAAAATGTCCGAAATGCAATTAATATAATGTCCCTAATAGTGTCTCTGTTGACCATGGAGATGAATCCTCACATGTAGACACCATAACAGGCAACACATCGTAACTGGACGTACATAATTTAAAAGTGACCTTAAAAAATAGGAACGTCATCATGACATTGTTCCGCCTTTTCTCTTTCTCCTTCTCCCCGCCAAGTTATTATTATTATTATTATTATTTATTATATTATTATTATTATATTATTATTATTATTATTATTTTATTATTATTATATTTCATTATTATTTATTATTATATTAAAGACAGGAAACACCTCCTTCTTCTTCACGTTCTTCCACCCGTAATAATATTCTCCTATACTTCATTGTCATCGCGCTAATACATTTTTTAAAGAAGAAGGTTGCGTTCTAGTTTATTCGCCGCCATTGCTTCGTATCCCTAAAATACTTTCTTTTTTTTTTGCCCGAATTCATCGTGTTCCCATCACTGCCGCCTTGATTGAGTGAGTTCTCGGAAGCGAAGAATGAGAAGAGGGAGCGCACCCCGAGCTCTCCACATCGTCCCGAACGATGCGGACCGCGGCCCTCTAGCGTCGGAGGTTGCCGACGACGGCGGTGTCGACACACTGGACGACGTCTTCACTGCTAGACACGCGTCATTGAATGTGCGCTGCTGACGCTGTCTCTTTCTACGCGGGCGAATTTCTTCAACTATATGGTATATATGCTCCCCTCGCCTGGCTCCCCAACTCATCCTGATTTTCTTTTTTTCCCCTCATTTTCTCGCCCATCTTGCTGCCGCGTAATCATGGTCGTTATCGACCGTACCTATATACGCTCTAAATGTCACGGGAAACATTCTCTAAATGAAAGAAAAAGCGTTCCTTACGTCCTTTCCTGCGGCGCTCCTCGCACTTGACGACGAGGGAGGCATTTTGAGAAACCAAAACGAGCGTTAGAAAAGATAGCGGGATCATTTCCCGTCATTCCTTATTTCTTTTTCGTTCTTTTATCGTTCCTCCAATGGAGATATCCCTAAACGAGAACTTAGAAGGGGGGGGGGGTGGAGGGCAGCGCTAAACTACCGTGATTTAGTCTCGCTTCGGCGAGAAGAAAGGCGCTCTTGTGTATGTAGGCATCCCGTAATAATATAACGGTCCTCGTTCGCTGTTTCGGTGTCTTGGGCGACGATAGCCTATTAACAACTTTCTTTCGAACCTCTTTTTTTCTTTTTTGTAATTTTTCGCCTTTCAGCCGCGCGCTGCGCTGCGGGCTTGTAATGTGCGCGTCTCCTTTTTCTCGGCAATTTGAAAAGATGGCGATTTACGCTCCCTGGCTTTTATTTTTGCCGTTACTTTCCCTTCTTCGAATGATAGGGGCTCGCTTGATTAGTTCCTTCTGGTAAATCGCCTCTTGACCGTGGCCCGCGGGTAAAGCTCGATCAAGAAGAGCCTATTCGTATCGAGTCGTCGTCGTTATGGGCACTTTTACTCTTTTTTTTTCTCTTTTTTATTCTCCTGCGGGGCGGTTGGCGAGTGCCACAAGGGATAGAGATATTAGAGAAGAAGGTCGTGGAGGGAGTGAATACCGTGTCGTACTCGATCTGGTGGGTTCTGTTAGTTGTAGTAGACGAGCTTTCATTACAGACGGCAACTTGAGGAGTGGACACTTGCGTCTTTGTGAGCATGCCCGTATAGCCGGATCGGCTGCTGGAAGTTTTTCAGGACTATATACCGTGCCCTTGTCGTGTCGCGTTTTCGGTGAAGTCGAATTGATACGTCCGGTCCTTTTTACGTGCGAGCTGGACGGAGCTCTGTATAGGCGACAGTGCGACCGCGCCTTCCATTAAAGCCTCTTTCATTGCACCGTCCGCTATTTGTCGTGCCATAGTTGGCCGTTTGTCGTCTTGTTGCATGCACCGTCTGCTATATTTGTGTGTCGTCTGCTGCATGCGCCGTCCGCTGTTTGTTGTTTGTCGTCTGCTGCAGTCTCCGTGCTTGTCGTTTGTGCCTGTGAGCAGAAACAGAGTATTTTTCGCGACAGACTAATTGCTTCGAAAGGAAGCAATTCGACGTTAAAAGGATGCCTGTGATACAGTGTATAGGACGCCAGATGTGTCACTGCGGGTCCTTTCTTAAATGCGGCGACGTTAAATGCCCTCTCAGTGCACCGTCGGCACGGGCCGTTTCCGTAATTCGGCGCTAATGTTTTGCTCCGTATTCCTTTTGTTGTTGCGCGTCCGGCGACGGAACTAATGGTGAGGCCCTTCGTTCTGAGTGCACCTCAATTCTGCGCCTGTTTGCGTATGGCGTCTTTTTACTGGTAAAGCTGCGCCGTATATACCATTAGCGTTTTATCTCAGTTGCCTAACTATTCTGGGAGACCGACCGCGGAATATAGATGGAGAGACAGAGAAAAAATGCCATTGCTGGTGGTTAGAGAGTAATTGTAGCAGCTTAGCCATCGCAAGATATAGATTCATTTCGAAACCCTGGTTCACGGTAACTCGACGACATCTACGAAATTCCTCTTGCACCAGCATATGACAGCTTATTTTAATAATAATAATAATAATAATAATAATAATAAATAATAATAATAATAATAATAATAATAATAAAATAATCTGGTGAAAGTCGCTCTGACAGAAAGTTCGTCAAAATGCCGCATGCATGTGATGTTGCCAGATGCCCGAATGGCGCACGCCGCCATTGCACGCCGTCGCGCTGTAAAGGCGGGCAACGTTGGGCACGACAGCAGTGACGTGTGAAAGACTGATTTCAGGCGGCTGAATTGAAGCGCGCTAACGCGATGCGGACCCACTAAAACGTGATTTTATTTCAAAATAAGCACTTCCTTGGCATAAAAGTAGCACTACGAGGTTTCTGGACCGCTATTTCAACAATCAACGTCGACTTAATATTCGCCTTTAGTGTCCCTTTAACGTTCTCTGATATAACGTCGCACACATGACTTATGTTTGTACATGTAGCGGGCGGAGTGTTATCGACAGGCTACTCTAATGTATACATATCTCCGGCATTTGCTCTCGTAATATACCGACTTGTTTATCTTTCTCGATGGCTCTTGCAGCTTGAGAGAATAACGTTGATAAACTAGCTGGTATAGCAATTAAACTGCCGTATATTTATTATATATAGCGCGTCCCCTGGCGTATTCCCATCGTTAAACTTATATTTACGAATCGTTCTCTGGGCGCAGGCCGATTACACTGGAGTACTGTGTAAGTCAAGTCCATAATATATACAGAGCGCGTCGATCGAGCTTTTCCATGCATGTGCTTCGCGGGCATCGGTTCTCCGTTTGATTCCCGCAGCGCGTGCATGCTGTGCTCCTTCATTGTGTTCGGAGGGAAGAGAAGATTAATGGGCGCGGAATTAATGATCGCGCGGTTGTGTGTGCCGCCCACCCCCCCTTCTCCCCCACTCCGCCCCCCTTACGGCGTTGTTCGGTTTTTCCGCTTCGACATTTTCCTGTTTGCGTCCGGGACGAGCGGTCAGCCGTGTCGGCTGCTGACGCAGTGCATGCTTTGCCGTGGTTTCTCGCTGCGCGTACTGCTGCTGCTGCTGGCGGGGTCCAGATGGTCGATGGAGCTGCTGCATATCCGACGCAGCTGGCGCATTGTTTTCGCTTCCTGATTCAAGGGCACTGTACTTCGTTGAGTCGAAACTCTGGAGAGACGCTTGCGAGTCCCATCGGACCGAATGCTGTCCTGACGAGTGCTAGAGTTCTGTTTACTTAATGCGAGCGTGCTTAGGGAGAGATACGGAGGGAGGGAGGATCACTAATGAAGATAATGTCTGAGAAACGCTTCACAAGCACTTTCAGACGCTTATCTTTGGGCTGCACTGTCGGAAGGCCTTGTTCTCCCGTATGCCCTGTATCTACAGTCATATATGAATGTTTCGCTGCTGCAAGAATTGTTTTGTTTTGTATGGGGACTCGAACTGCTTCTGTTGGCTGACGGATATAGGAGCAGCTTAAATCTGTATTTTTTCTTTTCTTTAGGGGTGGTGGGGGGGGGGGTGTTCTTTTTCTCGTACCGTCTGTGTAATGTCTTCTTTCTGTGTAATGTTATACGAAGCCGTAGTCCGCAAGAATTACGAGCTCGCGTTGAAATATCTTCGTGTGCATACCCTACTCGTATAGTGGCATAGGAAGGAACTCATTAATATGGGCGACCGTGTTACGTTTTTTTAGCTTGATTTCTCTCATTCTCTCTTCATGATAATCTTTTAGCGCCAAAAAAAGTACGACACGAGAAATATGACGTGGGGCGCAGCCTTCCTTTTGTTGTTTTTCGGGCTAAGAGAGGTTGGAATGAGTAAGCGCCAACTATAACCCGTCATTGCATGCTTCCCATTCTCCCTCTTCAAGCGTCTTTGCTCATAGTTTGTCGCCGCCGTACCGTTTCATCAGCATTGCACGCTGCGCCGTGCCACTTGTTTCCTGTTTTGCTTATTGGAGCGTTCAGCCCCTGGGAAATTTCACGCATGCGGGGAGGGATTTGTAGGAGTCCGAGCAATCAGTCCGAGCCCGGCGACGGCATCAGGGAAGAACGAAGTAATAATGACGACGACGTATAATAAAGAACAATTTATTAACGCGGGACGAAAGCGTGGCGTGAGAAGGCGACGGGGTAGGGGGGAGCGGATTGCTGCGGGTGCGAAAAAAAAAAAAATGCTCCTGGTCCTCTGTATTCTTAAGCTTCTTCTATATGTGGGAGCGCTGCACCAATCTAAAATATGCTCATGCGTCGTCGCCTTCCTTTATTGTGTGCGTGCACGTGTGTGCGGGGAGAGAAACTCGGAAGAAGTTTTGGTTCATTACACTCTAAGAAAAAAAGGACTAAAAGGGGTAGGGAGGTTAGTCCTTTTGGGGATCAACTGATTTGCCACAACCAATAGTCCTTTTGGGGATGAACTGCAAGGGGATAAACAGTTAGTCTTTGAAGGATTAACTGCAAAGGACTAACGGTTGCTCCTGTAAGGAGTAACAGTTGATTTTCGGATATGGTCCCTGAAGGAGCAAATGTTACTCCTGTAAGGACTAACAGTTGGTTTTTGGAAATGGTCCCTGAAGGAGCAAATGTTACTCCTTGAAGGAGTATTGGTTGATCCTCAAATGATCCTTGGGAGAGCAAATCACGCTTCGCAATTGTAAAAAATGGTGGCGAAGTTCCTGCGCTCTTAGGAACGGACATTTCATGGAAACATGCCACTTAAATAGTGCTTTAGAAGTGGTACCCAACTTACATGTATTAACTGCTATTAATGCATTCAGTGAGCGCTTGCAAGCAATAATGCTGATCATTCGAATTTACTTTGCCGAACTTGAGAGAAATTGTGTATACCGGCTTCAAGACTTGCCCTAGCGAGAATATTTAGTTGCGTGCCCTGATCTTTCAATCCTTTAAAACACTTTGAATCCTATGAACAAGGTAAAAACTTGGCAAGAAGTGGCAAACCACGACACGGGAACACAGGTCACATGAATGACACCAAACACACACACATGCACAGTGATTCAGGTTACCAACGGTTTTGATTTCTTGATTGTGTAAGTTGCAGATAACCTACGGTGTTCTATAAAGTATTCAAGGAAGAAAGAGAAACACGATTCTATTACCATCAATCTTTATGTTTACGAAAACACCAAAAAGGAACGAATGCCATCATTTAGTTGGTGTAGGGCCTGTTCCCGAATTACTAGGGCGAGTCCTACCTGGAAGAAATACAAAAAAAAAAATTGTTACAAAATAAAGTAGCTAGAAGAGAGCGACTTAATCACGTAAGCCCCAATAATTGCGCAGTCGCATGCTCAAAAACATGCGACGCACAATGCCTTTTTAGTCTTCATATTATTTATAATACAATGTACCAAGGCAATGAAAATAATAAACTTACCTTCAAAATTAGCAGAGGGACGTTGTTTGCAGAGCAAGTAAATCCAGAAATTGTTGATCACACCTCGATGTGACGGCGTCCATCTCTGAAGCTTTGCAGAAAAGAAGCTGCTATGGAGTCTTGCATGTAAGCTGAGGTGTCCATTTTTCCGCAGGCAAGTTACGATGTTGGATCCAATGAACAGCCGGTACACAGAAACAAACGTGCATGCGCGTCCACAATTGCAGCACATGCAGCGAGGTATGTTCTTCACAGCTGCGTTCATAGTCTGCGTAAATAGCGGCACTCGCTGACCCCGAGATCACAAGTGACGAACAAGACCCGCGCTCGACACTCCGGCGAGCGATACTGAAGAAGAAAGAGTGCGGCGCGGAAGGATATTCAACATAAGCGCTGAAACGTCCGTCAGATTTACACGATTGTCACCGCCAGTGAATATTGGGAAGCTTATTGGTGAACTAAGTTTCAAGTCCTCATAATTTATGACACAATATTAACACACTACAAATTAAATTAAACTTTTCTCGCGTTATTTTCTTGATCGCAGCAGTAAGCGGGCCGACGCGCCGATGCCTTCTTGTCATCTGTGCAGTGGACATTTTGAACATGCGTTCGCCAAATTCCTTACCCTCAGGTCGTCCCCGCCTGCAACCCGCACCGCGACAGAGTAGAAAGGAGGGCTTCGGAACAATAGGGCGCACCTGGCCGAGAGCTAAGCTCATGACCTCTGAAAGAGGCATTCGTGGGTCTACGATCACTGCTTCGCGTTCGTTCGATGCTGAGCCTTGCTGCAAACAAAGGCCACAGAAAAAAACGTCTTCCCTTCAGCCTCTACCCGCAGGAGTAAATGCAACCGTTCGTCCCACCATTAGTCTTTTCCGAGGTATGTCTAGTCCTCCGAATTTGCACACGACACGCACTTCGCGGCAGTTGGGACTAACGACACGATTTGAGGACTAAAGCTGACTTTACCCCCTTCAGCCGGTTTTTTTCTTAGAGTGACTGTAAAGGGAAGTAACATGTACAGAAGCGGATGAGTGCTGTCGCTTTCTCTTTGGTCGTCTGGGACCTTTGTGACCTTTGCGGCTTTTAAGGCCTGAAGACACGTACGCGTTGCAGCGTGTCAGCGCGTGAGCTTTTGACGCGTCGCGGCGCCCTCTCCCTATTGGGAGAGAGGGCGCGCAGCTTCGCGTAGCCGTGCGCCCTCTCTCCCCATAGGGAGAGGCGCGACGCCGCGTCAAAAGCTCACGCGCTGACACGCTCCAACGCGTAGTGCGTGTGTGACTTTTGAGCGTGCGCGCGCTTCGCGGTGTACCCGTGGGAAGGCTCGGGCTGGCTCGTTGCTGTTTTCCCGTCACTCTTAGACGTACCTCGCAGGTGGTGAAGTGGTATATAGAGCGTCCGCCTCCAGTGAGAGAGGTACTGGGTTCGATTCCCAGGTACCACCGGCCATCGTCCGTCTTTTTCTTTTTTCTTTTCTAAAGGCGACAGACAGCTCGGTCGTGGAGGTGCTCATCTAGTTAAGAATGCCTTTCCTTTCGCCTATTCACCGCGACGCTACGCCGTGCTCTCTTATCGATCGCAAAAATTAACGTCTTTCCTAACCTCAAAACCACTATAACCTTCATAATAGAGTGTTCGAGTGAACCAATGTATATCATACGCTCATGACAGGCGTTATATAGAAGGGAGTGCGCGCGCACGCCGACAGAGGTCAGAATGTGTATACAGTGTATATAAAGGGTGTCCCAAATATCACCCAGCACAATTATTAAAAAGAGGAACGTCGTTACGCGAAGCACATGTAGTGCATATTGTTCCCAGTATACTGTAGTAGCCTCTACTCATTTTTTTGTTAATGAGGTTTTGTTAATTAGTCCTAATTATGTTTCTAACACGAAAAATACCTAATTGATAAAATGTCAATGAGGCATATATGTAGGCGTGTTCAAATGACATAACTGCACTATTTTCAACAATGTACTAATTGCGTGCTCGCTTTTCTTTGTTGCGAATAAGAAAAATCCCGCGAAATTTCAAAAAAAAAAAAAAAAAAAAAAAGATGACACGGGACTAGACTGTAGCGCGCATCAGGAAGCAGCGCCCTCAAACAGAATCAATGTGAGGTAGCTACACTGTAAAAAAATTTTGTGAAAAAAACAGAAAATGCATGGCAAATTTGGTGACATAACAGTTCTGTTTTGTTTGTTTTCTGTTTTCCGTTTCGCAGTAATTTTGCATATAATGTCTGTCATTGGTTTTCTGTACTTCTACAGAGATTTTCTGTTTATGGCACCATTCTTAAAAAAAACACGCTTTTTGCATTTTCACGCAATCTTTCTGTTAATGCTTTTTCTGTTATCCTACAGAAATTCTCCTCCCTAAATCAGAGTTCAAATAACAGACTATTTTTGTAATCGCACACAATATTTCTTTTAATGCTTTCTCTGTAATTCTACACAAATTTTCTCTGCCTTGCATATTTGGTGTTAAAAGAATTATTTTGCGATCACAATTTATTTTGTTTACATGTTGGATTGTTATCCTGCAGAAAAAATGTGTTTTGTTCTCTCCTAAACTCAGTACATATTTTGACTAACACTTGGATACTTGTAGTTTATGTGCCATTATCTGCAAAAGCATGCAGCAGCAATTGGGCAAGCATGGTGCTAGCATTAAAACCAGTGTTTCATATTCACCAATGAATTTGAAGGAAACGGTATGAACTTCTAAATTTTACTTTTTATTAAAGCTCAAACACAAGATCAGAACTTGTACTGATCCAGGGCATTCGCCAGGGCAGCCACCTTTGGGGACAAACAATACTGCTCTTCGATGTTCGCCGTGCCTTTGTGCTTCTTTCTGGGTTGATTCTCGCGATTGCCCTTGAAGAAACCAAGAGTCAATATTAATGAACTAAAAATGCCACCGGGCTAATAATGTGTACTCCCAAAGCTTAGATGCTGTCTCAAGCATAGATGAAACAAATCACGAAAAATGATCAAATGGCTGACTATAATGCTGTTAACATAAAAGAAAAAAAACATTTTTGGAGAGCGAGGTACAAGTGCCACGCCAGTTGTTTTTCTTTTGAACGAAATTTTCGGCAACTAAGAAGCCTAAATTTCTGAGAAATCCGTAAGGATTTATTTGTGGCTTCGTGCTACAAACAGGTGGTTGCCTATTTTCCCTTTCTTAAGGGTATGACATGACAGCGTTAAAGGTTCCTATCTGCCAGCTGCTCTAGCCCATACTCCTTTACAAATCCACTCCGCATCCTTCATTTGCGCCTCTTATCTCGCACATACCCATTAGCATGCAGCCGCAAGCTAAAACGTTACGTGAAATACAGCCCGATGTGGACATAGAGCCCTGCTTTAACCAAACCATACCATCGCGGCTGCATTGCCTAGAGGTAAAGTGTCTGACTCGGGATGCAAGAGTCCTGGAGGGTTCGATCCCCTTCACCTTGACACTTTAGATTAAAAGCCTGAATGAGCAGCTCGTACCATTATGGACAGGTTATCTGATCGCAATATGTCACAAACCCTGTGAGAAATCAGTGCCCGGCCATATCGGCTGCCAGCTTGCACCTGTTAGTTACGCGTGTTATCTTTCGCTGCCTAGCAAGCTTGCACTCCTACACTGCCCCTCAACTAAACACCCACACGATGAGCCGTGAAAGCTTCGATAGAAAACTACAAGCTTTGCTACGAATAGAAGAAAATTAGATGCATACTGTTTCTTGCAGTAAATGCCAAGTAAATTCGTTTGAATCTTCTCTTGGGGGCTGAATATGGGTACAAGAAATCAGTAAGGTTGTGGATAAGTCTGCCAACTGTTTTTGTCTCGAAGAGGAGAAAATGTATGGTATCTTGAATATTCTGGTATTTCGTGGTCCTTTTACGCTTAAGCGCTTCCAACTTCAGCTTTTGGAAAACCTTAGTTAATCCCTGATAGCTCAATTTGCAATATGTTATAGCAAGATAGTAGAAAAAACACATACTAAAAATATTTCCAGCACTTTCCAAAACAGCCCGTTCTTTCGCGGTCCGTAATCGGTCAAAATCACTAGAAACCACAAATGTAAACGTTTCTCCCCTCCTTCTGTAAAGGCATAAAGGTAACCAGCTATGACTGTAAACTATGTGGAACTGTAAGAAGTGCAACAGGTTAACGCAAACATATATTACGAAAAATAAGGAGGATAAGCCCTCACCTCTGCACAAACTCCAATGTCAAAGCCACTTCAGGTGGATACTCGATGTTAAGGACAAAGTATAAAAGAAACATGGCTTTGAAAGCTGCGGCCCGCTGAGTAGTCAATAGAGCAACACCATCCACACAGACGGTGAACATTTCTGCCTCAAAAGACCCGGTCCTAAAAAAACGACAACAAACAAACATCAGTGCTTTATGAGACGGTGAACGATTCCAAAATCTAACCTTTCATACATATTATGGGCGTCAAGGGCATGTCTCCTAGGTCATCGTCATGGGCGGTCTCCTGCAAAATGAGGATAGCAAGACAGATGGAAGGCATTAAAAAACTGATATCATGCTGTATGAAATGAAAACGAGATTGTGGCAACTCGTGTTCAAATGTACACGATCATACACTATGCAAAGCAATTGCGTTTACTCATTTCAAAATCTTGTTCAGCCATGGCGAGATATGCAGCATATTTGGACGCAGCAGCTGTTAACATGGCCGCACCTGTCAAGCACCCAACAAAAAACAAAGGTTACGGCCAGATGAGTGAGACCGACGACCAATCCATCAAGAATTATGGGTTCAAATATGCGACTGGGACCAATTTATTCAAATGCGAAGTTCGCATATGAAACGCTGACACTTTACTGAGTAGCGTGTGGTTGTACTTGCGAGATTTTAAGTAATTACTCCTCCATTGCATGCCAACTGTAATATAAAAAATGACAAGATAAACCGCATGCAAGAGACAAAACAGTTCTGAAGACTGACTTTGTTAGCTGCATTAACACATGGAATCGGGCCAAGAACAATGTAGTTAAAGAATACGGAAACGTTTAATGGTTGCAGTCGCAAACATATCTGTTACTAAGGTAGACTAAGCAGATATTTTTATATAAAGTTTGTCACCACCAAAGCTTGGGCGACTCCTAATGGGCTCTAAAGAATATTGTGCAACCGCATTACGTCTCCTATCTGCGGACCCTCGTTCGCATACATGACATGCACTTTCTACTCAATAATCCCTTAATTTACGCTACATCATCTCGCGCATACTCATTAGCATATAGTCATAAGTTAATCCACGAGACTAGAAAGATATGAAGCTACCCTTTAACCAAGCCGTATACGGATGTGCCTTAGGAGCAGCTTCTTTCAAGAGGAATCCAAAGGTTGCAGAGGGCACGACACCCAATTTCGACCTCCCATCTCAATGACTTTAAATGAGCTGGCTGGTCCTGCCAAGTCATTTCATGCAGCCTCGTGACACCACAGAATTCACGACTAATCAGTGTACAGCCAGATACGTGTTTGTGATTTTGCATTGACCTCGCCAACGCCGAATATTCTGTAGGATGAGGCCTTGGACAATTTCGCGAGAATAGTTCTTAACACTATATTAAAGCCATTCTACTGTATTTTTCGCGATACCTACTCCGAAAGTCTCAGAGCAGTCTAGCATGAACAAACCTATGATGTGCAAAGATCAAAAAGATTGTAAAATGTATGACAGATTTTAAACATCACTATCTGAAATACATTGAGGTAACATACTGCCGGTAAAATAATGCAGTTATGGTAAGCGGACTTTTTTATACACAAATGCAATGACATCTGAATTCTGCATGCACAAGCACTTTTCTGCCAGATGGGAGAGGAAGGGAAAATTTTAAGCTTGCCTCAACGGTCTTGTAGATGAGCTCTTCATCCTCGTCAAGCAGGGCAAGGAGGAGAACAGGTGCACCTTCATGCTCTGGTGTCACACTCTTCAGACGGTTCTTTGCTTGTTCTATTTCTTCGAGACATTTCTTCACCTTTGGCCGTTTTATCTGACTGTAAGCATAGCGATATACACGAAGCCCAACAATTTCCATGCTAGCATCAAGTCTTGGCAAACCTCACTACCAAGTAGCTCCTTGGAATGCTGAAGAAGACAGTCCTCAGTAAACAAAAATGGCCAGTTTTTTTCACTGTCACACTCCTTGAGTGATTAATGGTCAGTCTTTGAGATGCATACGTCTCTATCATCAAACGACAGACAAGTTGCTTGTTGGGGTACATTTTAGCATGCTCACAAAGGAGCTGCTGCTGCTTTTCCCGTTGTGCCAACATATTTTCTCCACTTGGCAGCTCTGGTTGCCATGCTAGGCAACCGTAGGAGTCACGTCTAGATCGTGGACGTGGCTGGAATGAGTCTGGGTCATCAATTTCCGCAGGCAGCTTATGTGCAAGCAATTGGCTTCTTGTTGTTGATGCAGTTTTCGAGCTTCCACATTAACGTCTCAACTCCTGTGCCGACAACTGTACCCTCTAACAAATCCTGAAATGTTGAAGGATACACTGACACAAGTTTTGCTGCAATTATTCTCAGGTTCCGTCTGCCAGGCGCTGAATGCTTATCCAAGATGAGAGAACTTAGCATTCTCACCATCTGGTTCAGATCGGCTTTTGTAGCCCTTTCTTGTGCTTTGCATGCTTGAAGTAAGCGTGGTGGAAATATTTCCCAAGGAATGCAAAATTTCTCAGCCCATTCATCTAGCTGTGAGTTAGCATCTGAAGTCACTGTAGCACAAGTGCCACTTGGGCCTGATGGGACAGGAGCAGCTCTGGTCTGAAATTTCTCAAGCAGAATGCGCCTTTGCACAGGGGCTAAGAAGTTTAAGTCTGCTTCTTGTAGATATCTGAAATGTTCTGCACATTTTACTCCCAACTCCTGCAGTTTCCGACCAATCGTTGTGAGGTCTTCCTCGCTGAGTGCTGGAAGCCACTCCTGTACAAGTGACATGAAGTCCTCAGAGCTGAAAAAAAAAATTAGCAATGATCTAAAACAGCATGCTTCAGTGCAATGACTGTGACTTTTGGATGGCCAACAACATATGACTCAAGCGGATAGTAATCTTGAAGGTCCTGAACGGAAATGCACTTCAGTGCCCCAGATTCTGGACCAGGCAACAAATATATCATCATCATAGGTTCCAAAACAGAACAAGTCACACGTACAAGAAAACAGAGTTTGTTGTCTAGCAATAAAATAAAAATGATCCGGCCAAACACTAGTCTGCTTTCCTCACGACCCAAAATTACAAACATGTCTTTGCTGTACTTGGTGCCCCTGTATTCAACTTGGTATGTGCAATGCAATTCTTTTCCTAGTAGTCCACAGGCCTTTATGGCTTCTTGAACTTCCATACTGAACAAACTAGGGCAAAAAAGAAATGTGGAGTCAACCACTAAGTCTCTTTCAAAGCGGCAAGTACTCCCCTGAACGCCTGAAGAAGCTGGTGTTTTTCAGCAAGTGTTAATGTGATGTTCTTGAAGTTCTGGGCACTTCTTATGCACTTGCGAAAATAGCCATGCTTGCTTTCGCAACGCATAGTCCATAACCAAATAAGCGGTCCAAACTGAGTAATCAGATAGGGGTAGTGAACCATGTAATGGTGCTTCGGTTTCAGAGGAGTACCAGGGAAAAGCTCAGTTCTCCGGGCAATGTAATCTTCTATCAAATCTTTCAGTCTCATTACCATGGCCATATTTATTGCCGGAGCACATGCCAACTGAACAAGTTCAGTGAGCATCAATACTAGCTCCCATACTGGGTCATTTCTGCAGACCTTGTCATGAAGAAAGCAGGGTAAGAACCGCAGCATATTCCAGTTCTGGATTGCATGTCCACTCAGCTTTTTAAATGTTTTAGAAACCTCAGCTGGCTGGTCGTTCACGTCTACTCTTTTGAACTTGAACGAGAGAATCCGCTTATTCAGTTCTTCAACAGACAACCATCGCTGCATGGTGATGAAATATTCTAGCATCAACGCAAGGTCATAAGATACGACACCTTCAAACAGGTCATGCGCTAAACATGGAGGGAGCCCAGGAGCACAAACGTGAAAGTATTTTAGGCCGTTAAACAGAGAATCAAATTTAACGCCTTTGCATGAAGGAAGGGTAGAGTCATCCTGGAGCTTCTTTAGTGCCTCATTGTAGTTCACTTCATTTCGTAGCTCGCTGGTGTGAAAAATGTTTTTCTCAAACATATTTTCACGCTTTACTGAACAGAATCTGCAGATGTATTCAGCTGTGCTGAAATTTTCCATGAATCCACCAATAGTGTGACTGCCTAGGTTGTCGCCCAGAATTGCCACCACAGTGCCATATGTGGGAACGCTGTCAACTAACATGCAGCCAGCTTCCAGCTTTTTGATGTCACTAATCAATGAAGAAAACACCTTCTCCTGTCCGAAGAACAAAAGGTCACTTTCTTTACAAAGCAGCACTAACTGAACTGCACAGGTACGACTCCTATTCCAAGAACGTAGGTTTCCAAGCAACAGATACACAGCTAGGATTTTGTGTCTTTTTTGCTGAACCCAGAGGATTTACCACTTCAAAAGCATCTTGAAAAAGAATCAAGCGCAAAGCCGTGGGGTGATCCTGAAACAGTGTTATTGACTGAAAGACATTCCCATCGGTCAAATCCTTAAACACATGGTTCATGAACATCCAGGTTAACACACTGCTCTTGAACTGAGTTATCGCTTAGCAGCGATTTCATGGTTTCAATTATTGGAACATAATGAAAGTGAGCATCTTGATTGTTTTTATTTTTTCCCAGACGCACAGCTACTGGCTGCACATAATTAATTTGCTCTGAAAATACTCCCTGCGAGAGTAAGCACTGCGAAAAGCTCCGCTGTTGCTGTGCAGGCCGACAATAACATCGCTTTCAAGCATACTCTTGACAGCCAGCTCAATGAAATCCTCGTTCAAGCCGCATCTCTCAACTTCATTTTTAGTGCATCAGCCATATGGTCAAGATTGTTGCTATGGAGGTCAAATTGCCTCAGAAATGACTTGAACTGTTCTTGATGGCACAAAACTGTCCGAAAGGAGACGTAGATAGAAACGTCCGAAAGCATCTGTTATATCAGTACGTAGAGATTCTTGGTGCATGACACCTTCAGCCACCTCTCGTTTGCTTCCATAAAGCTCCGAGTTGCAGTCTTCATTATTTTGTTCCTCAGATGCACATGTCTCGAAGTCAGCACTATGAGTCTCCGTTTGTAGATTAGCTTGTGCTCCTATGTGCCGTACTGTAGATGCCCTCCAAATATGACTCGCACACACCTGGTTGAAAAGCATGCCTGTGACATCGTGAAATATGGGACGAAAATGTGGACTTGTTTGCAAACATTCGTGAACAAGCAACAAAGGGGCATGAAACATTCTTGCCTTCAGTGATATGCCTTTTCAGATGACTCAAAAAATTGGGGGACCCTTAAGCTTCGCCTTTAAGAGTTGAACGCAATAGCGAAATCCGGCCCCTAGTGCGCACTTCAACCACTAAGTGCATACTTATTAATGTGTTTTGTTACACACACGCACACACACACACACACACACACACACACACACACACACACACACACACACACACACACACACACACACACACGCGCGCGCGCGCGCGCGAATGGCACAGGTTTTCGATCTAAAGCAAGAGTCGCATGGCCTCTAAGATATACGCCGCGCGCTTACCATCTCGGAGGCCATGAAGAGTCTCAATGCCTCACAGATGGCAGCACATTATCTAGCGTTTGCTGTTTGCTTGTTGATATGTTTTCCGCTAGATGGACATAGTTGTCCATCTTTAAAGCTGTTTGAAAGTTCGTGTGTGTTTTTAGCGGCGATGGCTGCACTACCCGGCCTTTTTCGACGTAGTTTGATGGTCTCCCAAATGCGCCTACAAATCGCCTAATTGGCTCGTTTTCGTCGTGACACCTGTCAAACAAAATGCGTTAAGGAGACTCCTTCCACTACATAGCATTATGTAGTTTTTTTTCCGAAGTAGCTGCAAGTAACCTCGTGGCTTCGTGGTAGGACACCTGCTTGCCACGCGAACGGCCCGGGTTCGATCCTCAATGAAACCGAAATTGTAATTCTTTATTTTATTTGCTGCTTTCTCGATTTTTCGCTCACGGTCGATTTTTCGCTCACAACCAACGGTGCCGACACCGACAACGGAATTTCTGCGACACGAGCTCTCTAACGCTATCGCGTTAATAAGGACTTAAGATCTTGGCATGTCTGAATACATGTATCAATGGTGCAGGTCAGTGACACGCTCCTGCAAGTTACCACAGCCGCTGGAATGCCATCACGCTTGTGACATCTAAATATATGGCTCTTCAACGAGCTCACTTTCCTAAACGCTCTGCAGCAGTCAGAGAAAGGACAGCGAATGTGAAGGCTGCTTTCATTTTTGTGCAGTGATGCATGCTTCAAGAACTGAGGCAAAGTAATGGCAACTGCTTGACATATGCTGCACTTGTACGTCATTCTGAATTTTACGGGGCACTTTGGTGGACTGGACCCCTGCAACAGCAACGAATTAAATATTTCACAGAAATTAGCATCAAATTTTGCGTCATGAACATCGGTGTAAATGGTAGCTCATAAAGAGTGCTGCGTTTTCTATATCTCACCTTTCCAAACTTTCTTTTAAGTAGAGCTTACTACAATGTTATATAAACTGCAACTGCTTTACACACAAGTACAGAAGGTGCAACACTGAAGGTACAGCTTCCATCAAATTTACTATTTGCTGTGGTCGCAATAGAAATTGCACACACTTGCACTGTTTGCTACTAAAAGTGAGGAAAAATACTTCAGAGCTAGCAGTTCAGCTTCATTAAATTCGTAGTCAAAGGCGGCCGTTGAGAACAAAAACGCTGCGAACACCTACTCCTGATATGTATTATCTTAAGATGCAAACAAGCTTAGCAGGTATCTAAGAAAAGTGTGAGATAGTGTTTGAAACAGCTCACCTGGTTTGTGAAGACATCACAATGAGCTTTTGTTAACCGGGAGCAACCCACACGGTTATGTTCGACTCGTTCCGAACCAAAATGGCTAATCTTTGTCGTGGCCACTAAAAGGTCATTTGTAGTAAGCCTGGAGAAGGTTGCCACTGCAGGAGAGAAGCGAAGATCAATATAGAACCGACACATCTAAAATTTAATTTCAATGCAATTAGTTTCGCTAAGTTCTATTGCATGTGATGGCAGCGACAGACAGTCATTAATTAAAGCCAAAGGCCTACTAGTGAGAGAGAGTAACCTTTACAATTGCAGAAAATTAATTGATAAAGAGTTAAACGCTTTTTCGTATTACCCTCGGCTCTCGAACTTAATGCTACCAATTACTTGACGGATGTGCTGCGCGCACTGAGATGGTCAGATGACCTAAGAATTAACGTGAAGCCCAACAGAAACGCAAACACACCAGACGTCTTTTGAGGACTGAATGCTAGGCAATGCGCTCATGGCTAACTTAAGATAGGGTTACACAAGCGAAATAAACGGCACGACAGGCTAAGCAAATGAAGATATACCACTGGCCGAGCGCTTAGGAATTGTCTAGGATGCAAGCGCGCTAACAATTCGAAGGGCGCTGCCCGTTTACACAGCCATGCAGTTGCAGTTTCGCTCTCCTTGCAGCTGGATATATATATGATATACTCTCTGAAGCTGCTTTGTGGGATTCCATCGGTGGTAGAGAAATACCAGAGATGCCTGCGTGAGTTGAGCTACGTCCTTATCGATCAGTATTACTGCCATGAATTCATTATTCACTGGCGTACTTTTCGCGGCTACGAAGCAGTTGGTAAACACGAATTAGTGCACCCGAAACAAGATACAATGCGCGTAACACGAACAGCTGCCAGGTGATAACAGCGCTAGTCTCAATATTAACCAGTAATGTGCTCATGCACGACTTCTTCGACCGAGCACGAACGCGATCCAACATTATCCGGCACCTGAAGCAATAGTCAGTGTGCGCCGGCTGCGCGATCTCCTAGGGATATGCGCCGCGGTGCTCACGCCAGGAATATATAGTACCCTCGCAGATGAAACTTGCGTCCGCGCACTTCTAAGCAAAGTAATTATCAACAACTCATGGCGAAAGCTGCTCCGTGACAGCGCATTAAAAGAACGGTTGCAGGCCGCCTCAATAAGCGTTCACTACAAGCATGCTTTGCTGCCTAATACTCGATTACCTACGTTTCGTTTTGTTCATGGCGTTTAACTTCTCAAAGCGACAGCGGCAATGAGGCGCGCCGCAGAGAAATGGTGAACAGCGCAGCGATGTACCGTTGGCCAAAGCGCGAAACTATATCTACCAACTGTACTCCGCCGACAATCAGCCGGTAGCGCGTTCTACGACTTGCGGCGCGCTTCGAAGGCTCCCGGCGCCGGAGAGGCTGGTCTTATTTCGCGCCGAGAGCGTTGGCCCCGTCGTACCGCTTTCCTTCTTCCCAAACCCACAACGGACGTCCCGCGCACTGCCGCGCATGCGCCTCGACGGCCACGCCGCGTCGAAGGTATTCGACTGTAGCAAAGATATGAAAGTGGGGGTAGGCGCCTGGCGCGACATCGTTAAATTTACCAACCACCACCAGCACGTGTGCGCCGTAATGTCGGAGTATACCGTAGTCGTAACACCGAACACAGCACAATTTCAGACAGGAAGTTTGCGATCCAGTGCCCGAATGATAGACATGGCCGCCGCCAAAAAGAAGGCTTAACTCGTAAGCATGCAGTGGCAGCAGGAAGGCTCTGTACGAGTTACGGCATTTGCAGAAGTTGCGGTGCTAAGCCCATTACCGTTACACAAGACAAGGAACTCACAGAGCTACGCCGTGGCTGTAAGTAAAACGAAGACAGAAATGAACTACTGCCCTTGCTTACCTTGTTTCAGCGTGGACGAGCTCGGTGCCTTTTCATTCGTTGGCCGCTCCAAATATCTCCCAGCAGCAGTAGTGAGTCACAAGGCCACAACGACACTGTGCAAGTAGAACCAACCAAGCAAACAAACACGCACCCGACGGCTACCGTTAACGAGCAGCCCACGATAAATTCAACATGGACTCGCACAGCTACCGCACGGGAACAAAGACGCTAACGCAACTGGGCAGCTTGCGATAAACTCAACATGGACTCAAGCACCAGAGCTCCCGTACGGGAACGAAGACGAACGCAACTGACGACGCAATACGCAATTCATAAAGTGCGCTAAGCGGCGAAATTAAACCTCCGCATTGTGAAGTTGTGTCACTCCGCGCGTCCGCAAAATAGTTCAGTTTCGCTTCGGCTGTTTCGGTTTCTTTCTCCTTATATTGAATGTGCGTAACGAACTGGTGTGCACGACGCCTGTATGAAAGAGGTTAGTCTTGCTACGTTGCGCCGTTGGTATATCGTGACTGTCGTAGTCGCTCACTGAGGATTTTATACTCCGTTTCATACATCAAGTACAACGCTGTGGAAGCTATAGCACACAGTTAGGTCAGTCACGTCCAAGTCCGCGCGTCGCGTACTTGGCCTCCGCGATTCATTCCGTCATCGCGCAGCCCGGAACTGATTGCGGAGGTCACGTTACGAAAAGAGAGACGTTAAAAACTGAGCACAACAACCTACTGACAACTGTTTAAAATAACGGGGTTTGTTTATTTATACGGCACGAAGCATTTTCATTATTACTCAGCGGTGAAACGAACAAAGAAAGAACTTTCTTTGTTCGTTCACGCTGAGCAATAAAATGAAAATGCTTCGTGCAGCTTGCATTGCGGGTGGTAATAGAGAGTTTTAGAAGGTGTACGCTAAGTTTGCGGTCGTTGCGGACGCAAAGCGTACGCAACGCTTGCGTTAGCGTTTCACGTCACTGCTCATGTGTCGTACGCTAACCTCTTACGGGTCCTTTAAGTGATAGAAATAGGGAGCTTTCGAATAGCGTACGTGAGTTAGCGTTTGCGGCCCGCTATTTCCGTCACTAGGCAGTTTTCGAATAGCGTACGCAAAGCTTTCCGCGTAATGCGCATGCGTCGTACGCTAACCGCTTGGGGCTCCCGTTAAGTGCGGAAACAGCGGGCCGCAAACGCTAACTTAGCGTACGCTATTCGAAAGCTCCCTACTTTAAGGGAGCCGCAAGCGGTTAGTGTACGACGCATGCGCAGTCGCGCGAAAGTCAACGCAAAGCTTTGTGTACGCTATTCGAAAGCTCCCTAATCTGTCACTAATGGGGGCCCACAAAAGAAAGTGGCGACAAAACGCAAACGCAAAGCTTTCGTACGCTATTCTAAAACAGCCTAAACTCATTGAGCTATTTGTTGTTCAGCAGCATGCAAGAAATTTCGCTTGCTTCCCCAGTGTGGCATCAGATGCCACATGGGGAAACGGGGTATAGGCCGTGTTTACTTGATGCCGTGCGCCGCCGGGCTCATTGATGAAACGAGAGGAAACGCCCGGTTTGCTCTCGCTGCAGTTCGATTACAGTCGAAATGATTTCGATTAAAATGATCACGTGAGCGCAGACATCATAAAAGGCTTTTATGATGTCTGCGCTCACGTGATCATTGTAATCTAAACGTATCCGCTTATATGCGTAGCACCATGCAGGAGCGTAGCCAGATTTTTTTTTTTTTTTTTTGGGGGGGGGGGGGGGGTTCAACCATACCTTATGTATGTTCGTGCGTGCGTTTGTATGTGTGCGTGTATATATACGAAGCAAAATTGAAATTTTCGGGAGGGGGGTTTGAACCCCACCCCCCCCCACTCTTGGCTACGCCTCTGCACCACTGTCACTTCTGATATTCTGCGAACGCCGTGTCCCACGGCCGAAACATCAAGAAGCCATTCTGTTTTTCGACGTGTGTCTTCCTTTTTATTCATGTATATATGGTAGGACATCGCACGCGGTATTGGAAGGTTACAGGTTCGGTTCCCGCCGGCAGCAAATTGTCGTCTCGTCCACTTCATTTTCCTCACATTTATATCATAATTACTACGAATAACGTCACCTACACTTTCCTTAGCTTGATTTTCTTTTGGTTGTCATAATGTTGTGTCTAATAAAACAAGCCCTTTAAGGGCCCTTAAACAACACCTGCGATTATGCTTTTGAACATTTCAAGTAAGCGCACACATATCTTGTTTAGATTACCGTCCCGATCAACAATGCCAAACGTGGCAGCGCAACGAGCCGCGGGCGCCCCACGAATTCACAGGAGCAATCCCTTCTCCTCTCCGGGCCTTTCGGATATTCCTCAGATCCTCAGCCTTTTCCGTGGTGTCAACATTCGCGTCTACTCATGTCATCCACAAAAAAAACCTGCTTATCTGCACGCAAGCATGTGCGCTCGCTGCTCTTCCTCCGCGCATGATGAGGAGGCCAGCAGGAGAGAGGAGCCGGCGAACGGAACAAAATAATATAATATATGGGGTTTAACGTCCCAAAACCACCAAATGATTATGAGAGACGCCGTAGTGGAGGACTCCGGAAATTTCGACCACCTGGGGTTCTATAACGTGCTCCTAAATATGTACACGGGCCTCAAACATTTTCGCCTTCATCGAAAATGCAGCCGCCGCGGCCGGGATTTGATCCCGCGACCTTCGGGTCAGCAGTCGAGCGCCATAACCACTAGAACACCGTGGCGGGGCGAACGGAACAAAGCGAAGGAAAGAGCGAGACGAGCGAGGGCCTCTTTTGGATCATCAAACCTGTGTAAATGCTATTACAAGACCATTTCAAAAATTTTCACTGCTACGTGTTCGGTGTAGACTCGTGCACAACTGCTACACCACAACTAAATTTCGACCTCTTGGTCGTGTAGGGCCTATTAAATTTCCCTCCTTTCGTGTGTCGGCTATAAAAGGCGAAATAGCGCGTATGTGCAAACACTTTATGGGTCAACTCTCGGTGGCTTAGCAGCTGTGGCATTCGGATTCTGAACCCAAGGACATGGAATCGGCTGCATAGGCCGCATGCATCCTAATAGAGGAGTGCCGAGTAAAGAGCCTCACGATGACAAAAATTCGTCTGAGTTTCTCCGCTGCGCACCGTGTACCATGTCGTTCCAAAGCATCTCTTTACCGACTGAGGTGTGCGAACGCGTGTCTTGTTGCAATAGCCCTGTATTGAAGCACATCTTCTACAGAGGTATTCGTGAAATGACTTACAAAGGCAAAATGACCCTAAAAACAAATAATTTTCAACATTCAGCATTTCTGTGAAATTCAACAACATCCATGTTTCTTGCGTAGACATTTTCTGTCAAATCCAAGAAAAAGTGCATATATAGCGCTAACAGAAAAAGCTGTCTTCTAAAGAAAGAATTTCTGTTATTTTTCAGTTCAAGAACATTTCAGTACCTAAAACAGAAAATCTTCTTCTTTTTTGTGTTATTTAACAGCTATTTTTTACAGTGTAGTCAAGACTACGCTCCCACCTTTTGCGGGTGGGAGCGTAGTCACGTGTCATTTTTCATATTTCGCGTGCTTTCTTTATCAGCCGGAAAAAAAAGAGCACGTAATTAGTAAGTTGCTGAAAATAGCGCAGTTAGATGTAACTTGAGCATGCCTGCATATGCCTCATTGACATTTTAAGGTTTGGGCGAGTACTTGTCGAGTTAGAAAGATAATTAGGACTAATTGACTAAACCTCATTAACGAAAAACTTGGCAGTGGCTGCTACTGTATACGAACAATATGCACTAGGTGTGCTTCGCGTAACGACGTTCATCTTTTTTTTTTTTTTTAAACGTGCTGCGTGATATTTAGGACACCCTGTATATTATGTATGCGTAACGACGGGCTTTTATGGAAACGTGCATAAAAGTCATCTGCTGTCGCGACGCCAACATGTAAGTTGCGCGAGAATATAAGTGATAATATTCTTCGAAAGTTACCCAATCCATATGCGGAAAAGTTGGCAAATCCGCTAAGCCGTCTGCATTGAACAGGTGGAAATGCGGTGGGAATCAGGTCCACCCGATTTCGAAGCTAAGGCAAAGGAATGCGGAAGATGTGGGCTAAAGTCCCTAGATTTTTCCCTGTGCGAAAAATCTAGGGACTTTAATATGGGCACCTCTTGCTTGTTCTCGGTAAACGTTTAATCTAGTATTAGGCGACCTCAACTGTTTGCCAAGCATAGAGAGCACGTATGATTTATAGATGCGTGTGCATGAGGGCACGGCGGTGATGCAATCTGTTGGGTAGATATAGGTATTCCCGCATGTGAGACCTGTCGCCACAACGTCGCCGGTGCAGCGTGACAGGAGGAGCCGGTGACACTTCTCTAAATGCATATCGCGCTAACATCGACACTTATCGGCAACGCGTATACTGATCTCTGACCAGTGCCTGTATTCATAACTGTCCGTATGCGCTAGAATTGTTCGTATATAAGATAAATTTTAGCCAATCATGATGCAGGTCAACAGAGGTGGCCAGCCATTGGCAAAGATCGCTTACGAACTATAGAAAGGTTTGTGAATTCGGCCCCGGATTGTTTTACTCTCGCGCCCGGGTTTCGAGTGCGCATACACTATCGTGAACCCTATCATCACCAGTCGACGCTGCCAGCTCAGAAGCGGCGTGCTACAAGGTACTCACATGATGGCGAGCCGTGACGCAACCTGTAGCGACAAGAAAACGGTAAAGACAGCTATGCGGTCGTTCGTTACACGATACTCCCAGCCCAAGATGACCGCCCGCCCCTACAAGCGATGAAGATTCCGTGCTCGCATACACAGAAACGCCTTACGCCGTCGAATCGTTCGTAAAGGCCTGAACACACGTACGCGTTGCAGCGCGTCAGCGCGTGACTTTTTGACGCGGCGTCAAAAGTCACGCGCTGCAACGCGTACGTGTGTTGGGCCTTAAGAGCAAGGAATTTCAGCCAATCCCGACACTGGACGCAAGGTAGGCCGGCCAATCACAGGCACTACAAACGAAAACCTTTGTTAATTCGGCCCCTGGTCTATATATGAATGCATACCGTGCACAACCTCACTTCCAGAGGAATCGCCGGTGCGGTGGTATGAACGGAATGTCTCTGGAGTGTAGGGTTTGCTATTTTCGCTTCAAGGCGATCTTATCACCCGGTTTCATAAAACGTGTCGTTGGGCTAGTTGGTTCACTCGATTATTGCGTGTTGCGTGGCGATACAAGGAAAGGCATTCGCATGCTTCGGTTCTTACGAGTTCGTATAGCTTGTCTCGTCGCCCTCGCTTTCTTCATTTTTCTTAGATTCTCACTGATGGGCGCTGCATTTTCCGCCATTTTATTCGACTCGCAGCATATCTCCACGGTCCGCGTTCGCGGGCTCCTGTGATCGGTATGCAAAGGGCCCCGGAGGTCAGGGCGACATGGCGAGTCTGCTGCGTCCTTGCGCCAATCGCGCCACTATATATGCTCCACACGTTCCCTGCTAATAGATTCCGCACTGAACGGCACCGCAGACTGTATACCTTCCTCGTGAGGCGGCGTAGATTCAATTTGCGACGTGCGTGCGTGCGCCGTGCTGTTTGTGTTGTGTCCGGGCGTGTTACTGCGGACTGCCCGGGACCCAACGCTCATTTATTCGAAAACGAGCGCGAAATAGTTTATGACACCAAGATCGCCGATCCCCTGCAGGCGTAATAATGTACGTGACGAGACTTACACTGTGATATCGCCTCGAACGTCTGTTTTTTCCCATTGCTTTCGATGATGCCGAATGAGCAATAGCGTCTTGCTTCACCATTCACGTAGGTGCGTGGTTAGAGCGCGTACGCGAATGGGGAAGCGTATTTATGCGTAACAGACTTTTAGTTTCCGTGTAATGCAGAACTTCGGCTAAATCGATTACGTTCGTATTGCACAACTGTGTCGAGCAGCCGACTTTGTTGATAGACGTACACGGGAAGAGGGAACAGGATGGCTTGATTATCCGTGCCCAGGAGCGCTCGCATCTCCTTGCTCCTATCAGCAAAAGTGACGCTAACAAACGGATACTGATCGTGTTGCGTTATTAGAGTATTTTAGCAGGTTACGGAAATACGGCACACAAACACGTAAGGCAGTACGGTAACGTTCCTCCTTTCCCGCTCGTTGTGCTTAACCCGCTCCCAGTTCCAGTGACAGTGCGCCCCCCGAACGACAGGTTCCTCGTTAACAATGCGTAGGCTGACAGGCCACAATGAGGCGTGACAACCACACAGTAATTTTTGAAAAAGCCTTTGTGGTGATGGGGTGCCTTCACCGGCAAAAACATAACGAGCGAGAAAGGAGGAGCGCTATCGTATGGCTAAAAGACTCTGTTAGTAGAGTCTTTTAGCAAGTTACGGAAATACGGTACGCAAATACGGTAAGGCAGTACGGTAGCGTTCCTCCTTTCTCACTGGTTGTGCTTTGGCCGCTCAACGACCGGGAAAGGAGGAGCGGTACCGTACTGCCTTACCGTATTTGCGTACCGTATTTCCGTAACTTGCTAAAAGACTCTAGTGTTTTAGCAAGTTACGGAAATACGGTACGCAAATATATACGGCAAGGCCGTACGGTAGCGCTCCTCCCTTCCCGCTCGTGCTTTTGCCGGTGAAGGCACTAGGGCCACCCTAAAGGCACTACAACACCACAAAACCTTTTTCAAAAATTACTGTGGGGTTGTCACGCTTCATTGTAGCCTGTCAGCCTACGCATTGTTAACGAGGATCCTGTCGTTCGGGGGATGCACTGGAACTGGGAGCGGGTTAAACACAACGAGCGGGAAAGGGGGAACGTTACCGTACTGCCTTACCGTATTTCCGCGACTTGCTAAAACACTAATAACGCTTCGCAGTGCACAGTTTACTGTATAGTTGCGCGTCGTGCAGTCAAGGCATAAGTTGGCACGCGTTGTCGAGCGAAATCGTTATGCCAGTCCGTCCTCACCATAAGTAACGTCGAAAGTGCTGCTGTAGACAAAAGAGAGAATAAAATTTAGGAGGAATGATAGCGAGGTCAACCAAGGACGTACGCGATTAACTACCTTACATTGGGAAGAAAATGGTACGAAAACAGAAGGGTACGTGAGACAAATGATGATAAAGAGGACAGCCCTTGTGAACATACTCGCAACTCGAGGAATGTTTGCGCTGAGTCACTACTTACAAACGCCCTTACGGTCCACTCGACTTATGAATCACGATAAGGCTTTTGCTGCGTAACATGCGAGGTTGCTCACAAGCTTGAGGAGTCGAAAGTTTTTCCACCGAGAGCATTCTCTCATCCAGGCTGCCGACACTAATTAACCCGCAAAGCGTGCAGGTCGCGCTGACCACTGAAGGGGGTCCAGTGGCCTCGAACGTATGCACTCTATTGTGTCCTCAAACCCAGAAATTGCAGGCAGCGCGTATGTGATGCTTAACCACATGCGACACAACAAGATTTCTCTTGTGCTGCTTTGAGAGAAAATGGGTGCAAGTTTACAACACGGACAAACGCAATAGACGGGGGCTGAGAGCGCGCCCAGTTTCACTGCGCTGTGCAGAAGATGAACGAAAACCAACTGTGTAGCCCCATATCCCGCTTTACGCAATGAAGTTCTTCCGCCGGGTGGCGGAAGAACTTCCGTATGTAAGGGCCTTGAGAATGCGAGCGGGGATTGGTGAAATCCGGCCGACTCCCTCGTAGAATTGTGCCCATGGCGAGAAAGCGACTAAGGTTGATGTCGATTCCGCAAGGCTCGACAGCCGTTGAAATGAAACTTTATGTCCCCTGTCGAGCACTTAGTTGTGAGCGCGCCTTATTTGGTACGCTATAGCTGATGATGTGTGCGAATGCGTATGACTCCGGCAGGGGCGTATTGCTAAGATCTTTTTTTTTTCTGGGGGGGGGGGGGGTGGAAGGGGAGGCGTTGTGTATGTTAGTGTGTGTGTTTGTGTGTATGTGTTATGTACACATGCGAAATTTTAAAATTTCGGGAGGTGGATTTGAATACCCCCAACCCCCTTTCTTGGCTACGCCAATGGACTCGGAAGCGTGCTCTCTTGTGGTTCATATTCTAACGTTTAGCGCAACTTCCTGTTTGTTTTCATTAAGTGCTGTGTTTCACGTTAATCTCACCCCTTAGAGCTGTATGAGCGCCTTGAGTGCCTGATGATTCGGGTTTAGAAAGTGTTTTAAAAAAGCACGTTATGATTCCTTATTTTTTTTGACTCATCTATCTCCGCTCCACACTGGCGCACGGCTCATAAAGTTTCAGTATCATCCTCCAGTGAACGGAGCGCCCTCCACCAGCGTTTCCCCCGAAAGTATACCGCATAGAGAGAGTGTGTGTGTGTGGGTGTGTGTGTGTGTGTGTTGTGTGTGTGTGTGTGGTGTGTGTGTGTGTGTGTGTGTGTGTGCGCGCGCGCGGGATAACAGGAAGAACCGTAAGGGGGACGCTAGGGGTGTGGCTGTGTGCGCGGGGTCGTTGTGTAAAACACCAAACGCTTGGGGACGCGTCGGAGAAGGGACAGCGCGCGATATATATCCTCCACTCGGGCTTGGCGCGCAATTTCCGGACAAGGGGGGGGGGGACATCCGAGTGCAGCGTATAGCTGCGTATACGCACACATACGCAGATCAGCGCCGTGAGCGCTCTCCATCCGGTCATATCGTAGAAACCGCTGCCATGGTGGCTCGGACTGCCTCCTCCTCCTCCGTTTTTTCACGGCAGGAAAGTGGGCGAGAGCAAGGAGCGGCTGAGAACTGCGCCGTATGCGTTCTCTCGCTACACTATCATGCGACCCGAGTTTGGGCAACCCTGTTTCCCTCGATGGGCGCTGTGCCGTTCGCGATATATTCTCCCCTCCTTCTTCCTTCCTTCCTTTTTTGCTCTGTCTCTTTCTCGACAACTATCGACAACCCTGCGCGGCCGCCATTGCCTTTTTTTTTTTTTCTGATTTGGGAAGATAGCGTGAACGGTGAGGAGGAATAGATGATGCGTGTTTCGCTTTCGAAGCCATCATCTTCCCTCCTTCATGCACCGTAGCGTTTCCTCTCGTACTCGTACACTCCTTCTCTTACAACTGCCCTCCCACTTCCTTCTTTTTTTGTGATAAAAATGTATATTACCTTCTCTCCTAACCCCGTCCTCCGTTTCGTTCACACGCATCATCTTCCTCCCCGAAAGTGCTTCCGATGGCTGTTGAGGTGATATACTGTGTCTGTATGGGGAGAGAGAGAGGGGGGAGGGGTAGAGATAGGTGGACCGTGGCCTCCATGTGGCGATGGCCGAGAATGCTCCGCTTGGGCCCGGCCGCCGCCACGTGCGCGCTAACGTATGAAGATAGAAAGAAATGGACGGGATACAAAGGGGGGAGGGGCTCGCTTGGCGAGGACGCGCGCGCTGGAAGACGGCGTTGAGCGCCTTGCCACCGTCGTCCGTGTGGCGCATGTAGAGATGTAGTGGTCGTTTGACTCGTTTCGTGCGGTACTGGGCAATTGCGAGGGACATTCTATGCAGGGTGCACGAGCGGTGGCATTACGGACTAATGCGACAAGTTTCTGCTTAGTTACGAAAAGTAACTGTCTGGTTAAAAGGTTTGGTTGACAAATATTAGACTAATATCGACCGAATACAATATCGATGTTAAACAGTGCGTAATTAACGTTGATCAACGCCAGCCATCATCAGTAATTGTGTAGCCATCTTTAGCCGGCGTTGCCAATGCTAACGAGTGAGTGCTGATAGTATGCTTGTAGTACAGTAGTTGAGATGTGACTGCACCGCCTTCGGGATTGACACATATCGTCAGAAATCAGTCAAAAAGCCAGATAAAGGCGAAAGATTTAGCCGTGGATTTAGCCGCAAAAACGGCACTTCTTTCGAGAACGCTGAGTGGTCCGAAAGGTGTATACGGTTGTTCAATATTTGCAGCGCTCGTTTTAAGACACAAGAAACGACTCGGGAAGAAGCACAAGTTGACAGGACAAAGTGTCCTGCCCACTTGTGCTTCTTCCTGCGTCGTTTTTTTTTGTTTATGTGGGTCGTAATTAACGCGCTGCAAATTTTCAACAATGTATAGTCATCTAGCCCCTCCTACACTGGCTCTTCTAGTAAATGCGGTATTCAAGATACGGGCTAACAGACCAGGTTCAGGAACAGCGTACAGCTGCCAAACTCTCCCAAATTTCTTCCGTAATGTTCACGATTTTGTCCCCGAGAGCCCTACTGTGACATCAAAAGTCGGATATGCTTCGAATGTGCTCGATTCAAGATCGGTGGCCCCGCGTCGCGGAGGCATGCGCGAGCGGGTGGGTATAGGCCGAGGCAGCATTCCCTCCGCTGGTGGAGAATCGACTCGCGCGCGCGCGTGGAGGAATTTCCGCGCGCCCCTCTGTGCGCAGGGAGGAGGGCAGCCGCATCGTTGCAGGAACCTGTCGGTTAATGGAAGGCGGGAACGGATAGCCCCGCACTGCAGATCCGAGGAAGAGAGAGATTTGTCGATAAAGCCTCGAGAGGGAGGCGAACTCGCACTGGGTGGAAGAGACAGGGGGGGTGGGGGGACTGGAACGCGTGCCCGGATTCTCGTTGTCGTCGACTTGTTCGCAGAGCCTCCAGTTGATGCTGCGATGCTGGCTTCCCGATACCAGGAAGAAAGAACTGTGGGAACAAGGATGCTCGATCGAGTCGTGCAATAGAATGAATGACAAAAGTTATGCAGTGAACTTTTCAGGGCGCGCGCTGGTGGAAGAAGTGCTTCCGAATTTCACGCGAATCAATATGCCGATTTCGCCACCTGACGCCTGGTCACCAGCAGCAGCTGGTCTTCCAGTCCGGGGCTGTGTAGTAAGATCTGCCATCGCTCTCTGAGGGTGGGATGGGGTGAAACGTCTTGTTGGCGTTGGGGATTGCTGTGTGGAGTGGCGCAAAAATTCGCCGGCGATTACGATACTGCCTAATGCGAATTCTGAGCGCAGCTTCGTTTTGGGGCAATGCCAGTTGGGTTTGATGTTTTGGCCATCCGCAATTGTTGCAATGTAATTTTCGTTACATATCGCGAAACCGAGCGAAACGTCGACAGCCCCGTTACGACAAGCGAAGCCAGCCGCAGTGCACGTTCCAGCCCTGCATGCGCACGAGCTCCGACCGAGGGGCCAGCGCGCGTGATGGAGGAAGAAAGAGAGGTCAGAGGCCAGTGGCTCGTAATATCAACAGACTCCGCGTTCGCTCTTTTAGGGGCGAAGCTCCTTAAGCGGCACCCGTTCGTCCCTCGTAGGGTAACCAGTAGTCGTAACGCTAGTGCCAGATCTTGACCCCAAGGTGGTGCCGGTGGGAGATTTCTCCTGTGCGTTGTTGAACAATAAAAAATTCGCAGCGTGCGCGTTAACTAAAGAGACCGAATTCTTCTGTCTCTCATTCCCATTAGCAGCCATTGTTTACCTCCAAGGTGGTGCCTGGTGAGATTCTCCTGTGCGTGATTAAACAATAAAATTTTGTTCAAAACGCCGTTGATTGATGAAATAAACCAACGAAAGAGGCCAGATGTTTTCTAAAAGCAAAACGAAAAGACGCCAGCTGCTTAACGAAAGACGCCAGATGTTTTCCAAAGCAATGGTTTTCTAAACAATGAAAATTCACAGCGTACATGTAATATTAAAGTGAGCTGCAAGTCGTCATAACTCTCATCGAACCTTTAGTATAAACGCGCCCGATCTCACGTCGGTGATGATGTACTGGGCAGAATTCACGGAAGATTCACGGTTTACCGATGAACCTCCGCAGCTTCGCCCACTCATCATTCACTCCGTGGATATGCTGTGATTTTTTTCGTGCTCGTTCGCTGTGTCGGTTACGCCGCCGACGCCAGCGAACGGCGACGCCGCTCAATGCACGAACGGGTGCCTAAGAGCTGCGCTCTAAAAAACACAGGCTAGAGCAGGGGTCTCAAACACGCGACTCGCGGTTCGCATGCGGCCCACGAGACTCTCGCTTGCGGCACGCTCAGGACGATTTTCGTCCCACAATTATTAAAAATTTTCTTAATAGGCATGAGTATATGTTCGTGAGCTACACAGGCATGACTGGTCTAAAGCATTGTTTTCGTGAGGCTTGAAACATAACCGTGAAACAAAAATATATTTCAGAATCGGCGTCCAGATTTTAGTCATTTTGAAGATCGTTGTTGACATGTTGTTGGAATCCTGGAACCAAATTTCCATCAAAAATGACCTGTAATGAATATAAGAAAGGTTTAATTTCTTTCAAATGGCAGCATTTGCTGACAATTTGTACCCCCCCCCCCTTCCCGCTCGTATACCTTCTTCACTGCCCCGGCCCTTGCGGGACTAAATTGAATGACTGCGGCCGCTGGTTGAGGTGAGCTTGAGATCTCTGGGCTGGAAACTTTCTCATCCCCCTTCCCCATCCCAACTAGAGAGGCTTGGGAGGAGTACCTGCTCGGCTGCTCTACCTTGGATGCGCAACCCTCCTTGGCGGCACGCGCCCGGGCAGCGGCCATCTCCAATGGCGTCCCGGACTAGGGATTGCCACTCAGGCACACAGCAGCTCTCTTGTGAATTTCCTGAATAAAATGTTTACCACCACCACCACCACCACCACCGCGATACAGGCGCCTGTATATATCGTCTATCTAGCCTCTGTCCCCGTTTTTTTTGTTTTTTTTTTCGCTACTCCACGATAAATTCATATAATTTAGCTCGGCTTTCCTACGTATACTACATCGGGGATTGTTGTTGGCTAAACCTACGTTCTTAATATGTGTTCGAGTGTTCCTGTATCCTGACGCTAGGGGCACTCCTGCATGCTGGCTTAGTACATTCGGTTGCGTATTCGAGGCGCGGTTACGACAGCGCCCCGATTGTTTGAATCAAGACTTTGTGGCGTCTGTTGCTTCCTCGTTTGCCGGAGGTGCGGCACGGGGAAAAATGTGTTGATGGACGAGGCGCCTTAGAAGGAATCCCGGGAACTATGTACTATAGTAACTTCGAGGTAGTCGTCCTCAAGCCCCGTCACTGTATCACTGGGTGTTACTCTGGTAATACCTTTTTGTTGGAAAAAGAGCGGTTTTAATAGGTAGCCGGCGATGTTCGTTTGGGATTAACCTGTACCGACCAACTTTGGTTCTTCGATGACAACGTGAGTCCCAAAGAGAACCAGTATGAAACGTTACCTAATGTATTCGTGAACAGAGTTAGGTAATCATTGTTTGCCGCGCGTTTGATCGATTTCTGCAGCCGCTAGTGAAGCGCCGATGCAACGAAAGGTATACTTCCCTTGCATTGCCTAAGTTGTGCATTTGCCTGTTCAAACAGGGGGGCGCGCGTTGCGAGAATTACGAACAGAATCATAACGGCCCTCCATGACAGATTGCAGAGTCGCGTTCTCTCGCATTTGTTCTGCTTTGTTTACGGAAGCTATTTGCCCACATTCGTCTTTTCAGCCAGTGGCTGTAGCGAGCAGTTGACGTCACGGGAGTACAAATGCGTATCGAGTGTAAATACCCCCTCCCGCCCAAGGGCAATTTCTTGATGTTCCATTAGTCGATCTCAAAAGCTGTGTTTTAGCTGTCAAAGTACTGTCGTCAGCGCTGGCATTAATTGGAAAACACTAACTGTCTTTATTCATCAATATCGATCCAATGGCACCAGCTGCTTAGCAAAAATTTTTAATGCGAATAACATTTCGTTAGCTAGCACGGTGGATTCCGGATTGGTGGACGACCGAACTTCCTGTGGTCACACACTCACGAGTGACCTCAGTGCTGTGCACGTACACGTACACCGGATGAACAGATAGTCGAAATCCTGCTACACATTTGGTAATGGATCAAGTCATACAATGGGGGACCACATTGCAAGGCATAACGAGCCGCAATGTGTGAAACACACTGCCACACACACTAAATTACTTTGGCAATCTGAGGAGATAGTCTCCCCCCTCCCCCCAAAAGCTTTTTGCACCTCACGTGGTGTGGCATTGCACTACCTCCGGCATCGGCCCACATTTGACCAAGGGATGGTGTCATGTGATGATACGGTATGTCATGATGTCATAACTTCTGGGAATCTGTGACGTCATCACTCACAAGCCGTCATTAGTTGCGTATAGGTCACGTGTTTTTCTGTCCGCCGCTCGTTTCCTCTCCACACGACACCTCTCGCTCGAAGAAGGTCACGTGAGTTTTCGTGCCACTTTTTGTGCCTGTCGCGTTTCGGTCGTGGTCGCCGGCATAGGTCGGCAAAAAATGTGGAGGTCACTCAGGCTCACTCACGAAACATATCTTACCCTTAGGGCTCACTCGGACTCAGACTCGCCAAACTTTTGCTCAACCGGACTCACTCGGACTCAAGACTCGCTATAATTTTTCTTAATCGGGCTCACTCGGACTCAGACTCACCAAATATAATTCACTTGGACTCACTGAGACTCAGACTCACGGGTCGATCTGAGTCCGAGTGAGTCGACTCATGAGTGAGTTTGCCGACCTATATGGTCACCGGGCAACCAGACACTTAAGACTTTCGCCTTAAAGTTTTAACACTGTTCCTACGGCGGCGTGATTTCAACTCTGGGCTTATGTAGTGCAGAAGCCGTTACTTTCACACGAGACAGGCGCATTCCTCATTAGTCGGAATCAGGCATTTACGGAACGCATTTACGAAAGTCGCGCCTTCAGACCCTTGTCGTGTTTTCTACAACGCCGATCTCAGGATTTTCCTTCCTGCAAGTCGGCGCGCGTTTTCACAGCCCTGACGGTGCCACCTTTATGCTATTCGCATTGGCAACGATAACCGACACCAGTCTACATCTGCTGTAATCTTATTTTCTTTCTTCCGGCAATCAGTATCGTAACCCGTTTTTAGCGCTTCTCTTCAGTGCTTCTTCAAGAACGCGCGAGCGCATAAAGTCGATCGAAGGAACGGAAATGTGGTGGTTGCGCACGTTTTGTAGAGATTGTGGTTCTCCGATCGATGATATTGCTACGCGGTATATGGGCTCTTCTTTCGTAAGGGCCGAGTGAGCGCTTGCGCGGCGGTGTTGGTGCGCATGCACGCGCGCCCTTGGGTCGTTCGTTGCAGGGAAGAGTGGATGGAGAGCCGGGTGTCAGGGGCGACGCTGCGGCGCCCTGATATTTACGCCGGGCCGCAGCAGCGAAGGGCCAAGGGAGCCCGCCGCCTCTGGCATTCCTGTCCTTCCTTGCGTCACTGTTTTCCCAGAAGCGCGGAAGGGCGGCCGAACGGGAAGAAGAAGAGCGCAGTTGGGGGGGTTCCGGGGAAAACCGTTCCCCTCTCTCGCGCCCTCCGCATCGTGATGGCAGCGCGCGATGTGGTGTATGCCAGCTTTTCGCGCGCGCTCGTCGCTGTGTGTCGCACTTGCACATGCTCATGTTCCGTTCAGCTGCAGTTAGCTGCAGCCTTGAAGAAGAGAGAGAGAGAGAAATGTTTTAATGAAAAGCTGGAGATGTTTGCCTGGCTATTCGCCTGACATGCTACTCCAGGTGCTCCAGGGTGATGATTATGATATATACACTTATAACCACACATACATACATAGACTACACTGTTTACAAAGTTTCGGTCAGGCTTGTGGCCCGCAAGAAAGTCAGCAGCGCTTTCGTTGCGCTTAACGCACAGGTGCTGTTTTGCCATGGGCCCAGAATGTGCTGCAGTTCTAAGCACGAGAGTCCGCTAGTCGGAACGTCGGTCACGAATTTTCCATCGCTAGCACATGCTAAGCATCTTATCTTTGTCTCGCCAGTAACTCTCTCACTAAAATATTCCTTTCGATGTGTGTTTCCTTTATTTTTCAATAATTTTTTTTCAATGTTCTTTTTGGCATTTCCCCTGTCAGTTTTATCTAAGACGGGCTTAAGCCCATTATGCCCACTGGTGGTGCGGGCTATCCCATTTTCCGTAGTTTATTTTTGCACAAAGGTGGAGAAGAAAACTTAGAGGACGCATGCATCGCTATCATGATTCGCTATCATGACCAACGTTTATAGATATCATGACATGATTCGCCGGCGCAGCATCAAACCACTGTTGCCAGGTCTCAGTTTCAAGAAAATCGCTCTTTTTTTTTCTCGTTATTGAAGTTAGCTTTGTGTACTACTGTGTCATTCAAGTATCTTCCGGTACATCCCATGGAAAAAAGAAAAAAAAAGAAAGAAAGAGAAGGCTTTGGCGACCATACTTTGTTTTCAAAGGTCGAATTCTAATTCAACGAAGTTTCGATATATCGAAGTTAAATTGCCGGCTTCGTTATATCGAGGTTTAGCTGTATTTCTTCGAAAGGGCATGCAGGTGAGGGTGGGAGGCGGTGAGTGCCTGCGAGCGGCGCTTGCTCGCTCGCGCTCTTTTGAGAGCGGGAAAACGTGCGCGCTGTTACGTTGAATATGCTATTCGGAACGCCGTCACCATGACAACCATGGTACTGAAAAAAAGAACGGCGTGTGAACGCATGAGAGAAGTGAAGGGGACGGGGGTTCACCCTTCTCCGGCTTTTCTATTTGCTTCCTTCCTCCTTTTCATTTGGGCCGCCGCCGCGGATTGGCGGTTGTAATCGTTTCCTTTACGGCGCGCGCGCTGGTTTCGCAACGAATCCGCTGCCAGTGTTTGCGTCACTTAGGTGAAGCCTTAATTGTATCTCCTGCTTCGTCCTCTTCCGCGCTGTCGCAATAGTAAGGTGCTCAAAGAAAGAAAGGAATTTAGAAATGAAGCTCTTGATTGAAATGCAGAAAATTCTGCCAGCGTAAGTATTCACGCTACTCTGCATTTAGGGAACAGGATTAAGGCAAAGGAAAGCAATTAGATGGTCATGGTATCATATAGTATCGTGCCCTTTTGCAGCCCCCTGCGGACGTCTATGCACATAGCTCTCCTCATACGGAGTGAAACTTAGTATTGTTAAGACATTCATATTCATTGGACATAGCCGCCACGGGGGTGTAGTGGTTATGGTGCTCAACTGCTGACCGCAGGTCGCGGTATCGAGTCCCAGTCGAAATTTCCGGAGGCCTCCACTACGGCGTCCTCATATCATACCGTGGTTTTGGAACGTTGCAAACAACAACAATCATTATTATATAATTTTCATTGAACATTGATCGGCATCTGGACATTCAGTTAAATTTCGACATTGCGTCTGCATCGGACTTCAGTCTTGGTGGGATCATTCAATCACGCTTGGGCATTAGTTATTCTCTGCGGACATTCCATCTCCGCGAACGTTCCGTCTCGGTTCGTCTTTCCTTTCCCGTTGGGCATTTCGTGCCGTTAATCATTAAACATGCCGTATTGCTGGACTCGGAATTCATTAAGTCGAAAGTGAGCGCTTGTGTTCCTCTCTGTGTCTTCCTCTTTTACGCGTTCCCCGTAAATTACGATTCCGTACCGAGTTTCCCACGTTTCTGCTTTGGTGTCGTTAAACGGACCGCCACGGTAGTTATGGTGCTCGACTGCTGGCCCGAAGGTCGCGGGATCGAATCCCGACCGCGGCGGCCGCATTTCGATGGAGGCGAAATGCTGTAGAGGCCCGTAGGCTCAGATTTGGGTGCATGTTAAAGAACACCAGCTGATCGAAATTTCCGGATCCCTCCACTACGGCGTTCCCTCATAATCGTATACGTGGTTTGGGACGTATAATGTACCCAAAATATTATAGTATCGTTGGACCTTGGGTACAGGATCCCCCTTCGATTAATCGCCGTCAGCGCTCGAGAAGACGGCGGCGGGCGACAAACGTGGTTCCGCCTTCTCCGATACATTTATCGTTCGATCAATTGCCGATCGGAAAGTTCTTGTTTATACGAGCGTGTCTAGACGGTGCATGCGGCTCGACACTTGCGCGGTCTGCGCGCGATACGTCTTCGCAGGCTGCCTGGCTGGGTCTTGTCTGCCGTATGACGCGCATCTGGAGCGGGAACTTTTTTTTTTTTCTGCATCAGTGATTGCGACACGCATTCTTCGCCGTCTAGACGATCTGTCTCCCTCCTTCCTCTCTCACGCGGCTGTTTACGACTTCGCTGTATGTCTTCGACAAATGCCTTTTAAGCACACTTGACAAATTCTGACGGCGAGCGCCGCAGACTCGATCGGCGGAAGGTCGGGATTCAAAAGCGAGACAGCAGACAGTCGATGACGATAGCGAACCGGCGCGATATTTCGCTCAAGGGTCGCTTATACGGTACTGCTTGATATAGTTTAAAGCGTGCACGCACACCACACTCTATTGAGTGTTGGCATTCGCGTTATCATTTCAACAATGATAATCTGCTAACGTGTCGTGAGCAATGTGAGCTGGAACACCGAATTTTTGTTTATTCAACGATCACCTGTAATATACTGGTATGAACGTGACGTACTGGATGTATGAGATACCTATGCGTTTGAGCATTTAGTGTCATGAACGCTTTTGCGCATGCCAGCTGCATTTAGCCACTTTGACCTTTAAAATAATGAAATGGGGTTTTACGTCCCAAAACCACGATACCGTTATGAGGGACACCGTATAGTAGAGGGCTCCGGAAATTTTGACCATCTGGTGTTCTTTAACGTGCACCTAAATCTAAGCACACGGGCCTCTAGCATCTGCCTCCATCGAAATGTGGCCGCCGCGGCCGGGATTCGAGCCGGGAGTCGAGCACCATAACCACTAGACCACCGTGGCGGGTCTGTGGACCTTTAAAGGCAGTTTCATTGTTCCAGCTCATACGATAGCATATCTTCCTCCAGCCGAGGTATATTGTCACAGTTGTCGTTTGTGAAGTTTCCTTTGTATAAACGAATTGACGGAGAAGGACGTTGTCCTTCCGAAAGGGCGCGATTCGAAGCCGGCTGACGATCGCGTCGCCGCGGCCTTTCGTTTTCGGTGCGTCTGAAGGAGCTGACGTGTTTAGAGCTTTGCACTCAGTTTTGAAAGTGCGTGAAGATCCATTGTGTCCCGTGTTATATTTAGTCAGTAAAGAAGGCACCCCGTCCTGCTTTTTCAATAGTCCTAATGCGGATAACTTCGGAACTCCCTCCCTCCCCTCTCTCTCTCTCTCTCTCTCTCTCTCTCTCTCTGTATACTGTGTCCGCCTGCCTCCCCACGTATACGCTGTTGCCAAGATTTATGGCCCGTGCGAGATCTTGCTCTGTAGCCAATGCGCGGGCAAGAGTATAACTTTGTGTCGAGCTCAACAGTTGTAAGTCACGTCGAGCGGCATAAAATAAGAAAGCGATTGCGCGAATAAGGGCGCGTAAGGACCGACCGTTTTCTTCGCCTTATTCCTCCCGTTCGATTGGGCGTCTGGTTTTGCTGAATGTTTCTTTCTTATACTACACCTATATTCCCGTTCGCCCAGCGCTGCCATGTCGTTTACGACCATGATCCTCGAGAAGCGTGGCGCCTCCGTTCAGACACGGGGTTCTCCCGTTACGCTAGGTTGCGGGTTCGGAACCCTGTCGGGGGGAGGTCGCTTTGTTGAATGCACCGTGTGCCTCAGTATTCCCGGCACAACTGTAAGGGCGTGCATTAAGGCTAATTGTGATGCGTTTAAGAATTTTTGGAGTGATAGAGACAGACAGATTGGATGATTTGATTGATTGATTGATTGATTGATTGATTGATTGATTGATTGATTGATTGATTGATTGATGATTGATTTCCGCATGAGGTGTGGTTAACGTTTGAAGTGCCGTCCTCATCGTTTAGCTCTTTCTCTGTTTATTTTCGTGCATATGTTGTGCGCAAGTGATAATAAAAAATAGTACACGCACGTGCCCACATACATAATACATACATACATATACATACCTACATACATACATACATACATACATACAACATACAACATACATACATACATACATACATACATAACATACCAACATACATACATACACGAAAGGTACAGCGCTTGCAGACACTCATGCGTGTAGGTCCCTCTCCTTTCTCTCACGCCGCTGGCGTGTGCATTATGCACGCCCGTATTTACGCGTTTTTTCTCGCTGCGGTGGTGGTGCGATTGCGCGGAAGCCCGCTCGTAAAACATCACCGCTCGCCATTTACGAGTGCCGCGAAAGCCGTACAACGGCTCTCATCGGGATGGTGTTTAGTGCTCGTGTATCCGCGAGAGGGCTATAGGGGTTCCGTGAGGAAACACCTATACTTTGACTCTTTACCGCTCACTGTTATTAGCAGAGAAGCTTGTTCTCTATCGGCCTTTCATGTCCGAGATCCGTGGTAACGCTCGTGGGCATCATAAACGGGTATGCGCCACACACATTGGGTAAATCCCACCACTCACCACTGGTCCACTAAAAATGAAGGCAGCAGTTAACCCAACAAACGGTATGTGCCACAGGCATCTGTGCGGCCTATCAGAAAACTACCATCATCATAAACGCGTATGTACTACGTGCCACAGAAATTGGTGAATCCCACTGCACACAACTTTCACTAAAAGAAAGAAGGCAACAGTTAGCCCAACAAGTGGCATGCGCGTTACCGCAGTCACAACACTGTCAGGTGATACTTCGTGGTTATAAAAGGTAGTGGCTATACTGTCACCTTAAAACTTAACAAAAAGAGTGGTTAATAAAGAGCAGTGATACAGCACATCTGAAACACCGACAAAACGTAGAAATGCGCTAGCCTATAACGAAGGGAACGCCACCAGATTCGCTGTTTCATCGGTGTCCGCGAAGCGGAGCTGGTTGAATTCTTGGGATAGCAATTATAGGGGCACTCGAGGCGCATTACTGCCGTTGGCGTGAGGTTCCTTATAAAGTCTTAAGCATCGCCCCTCGTGTCGTTTGTTCTATGTGCGAGTGGAAGCGTGCGAGGGCAGCCAACGATCATGGCCCAAGCGGAGAGGAAACGCGGCGGCCCTCTTGTTTCCGGAGGAGTACACTCTTAAAAAAAAGGTAGTAGTGCTTGCTAACTTTGGGGTTGTAACGGCTTGTCACATATGTTACAACCCTGTTAGTAAGTGCAGCTAGTAACGGCAAGGGTGGTAACTATTACTACCTTTGCCGTTACTAACAGCAATTAGTAACTGTTACTACCCTAGCCGTTACTAACCATAGGTAAAATAAAGGTAAAAAAAGGTAGTAACCGATACTAACGTGTTCATTTTGCCACAATATTAACAGTGATCAAATTCATGATGTCACACTGCGATACAACTTCGGGTACTCTTCCGAGTGTCATGAACTAGAAGAATACACAGATGCAACAAGTTCACTACGCGACAGCACTTACTACTCGACTCCCGGGGATTTATAGCCCCTACATTCGAGATGCACGACTGGTACCGGTGAGCACCTGTGTTTCACGATGAATTATCAAAAAATGGGACACTAAAGTACCATACCCTACTGCCGGGTTATGTGTTGGGGACGTAGCACAAGACTTTTAATCAACCGCATTAAAATAAACAATGAGTCCTGTCTATTTGCTATAAACTGCCGCAAAAAAGCATTATGTACAGCGGCCGAGACAAGGTACTAAGTCCACTACATAGCCTCAGTGCATTTTAATGAATTCCTGTGCTAGTACATAGACAGTAAAAAGCTAATATTATCATTTCTGGGATCTTACGTGCCAAAACAACAATATGATTATGAGACGCACCGTATAGACCCCCGATTAATTTTGACCACCTGTGGTTCTTTCACATCCACCTGTCATGTTAGTTTGCTGGAATTGATATTGCGTACTAAAACGCGTATAGCACTTGCTTACAGTGAATTAACTTTTGCTCCTCCGTTTTCAGAATAGCACAACGATGCTTAGAAATCGCGGTTGGGTAATTTTAAAAAGAGAACTTGTATTTTTTTCTTGATCCATGGGCATTTTTTTCACCAGTTTTCGATTAAAAATGATGTGTCGAGGCGATTCCAGTTATAAGTTAACACAGTAGGTATTAACTACAATTTTAGATTAAGTAGTTAACGGCTGTCGTTCACGTTCGTTAAGAAATGAAAGACTGATGCGTCCGTTTGGTAACAAAAATAACTGTTTAATTAGAACAAGAAAAACGCGGCGCGAATACACAATGAGTTGAATGCTTCTTCTCGGCACGGAGGGCGATTTGCGACTGCCCGTCACCGCGTCGTCTTCGTCTTCCCTTCTCTCCCGGTGGTCACAGCGCTGTCCGGTGCCCTCGTTCTCTTCACCCGCAGCTGCCCGGCGGTGTCAGGTTACAGCCAGGGGGGCGCGTTCCGAGCTCGCCCGAGAGGCCTTTTTCTCCGGGCTGGGGACCGTATACAAACTTCTGCCCTCTTCTGCCTCTTCTCGGAATTTCGTTTTCAACACATTCCCCCCCGAAATGACGCCGTCATTTGCCTTTAGCTATACAGCTCAACCGGGTGCAGTAGTTGAACGGGTCGTCGAAGCACTGTTCCTCCGGGCATTCGTACATGGCACGACCTAATCTTGCCGTCGCGGCCAGGAAATGTTGATTCAACGGCTCCCATCTTCCACATCTGCCTTGGTAGCATCGATTCACTCAGCAGTACCAAGTCGCCAGCTTTCAGCTCCCTTGGCGTTTTTCCTTTTAGCTGATAGCTCCGTAGCTCTTTCAAGTATTCATTTGTCCATCTTTTCCAGAACTGGTTCAGCAGTTTACCTCGATTGGACAAAATCTCTTGAAGGTGGGAAGAGGAAAGGGTTGCGATCTCCTGGCGTTGTAGATTAGGCAGCGACGTCAGCCGTCTTCCCGTCAAAAATAGGGCTGGACAAAGCGGTTCTGGCTCGTTGGGTTCGGTATAGACATGTGTTAGGGGGCGCGAATTTAACATGGCCTCCACTTCACTTAGCGTTGTGCTGAGCTCTTCAAATCCGAGACTGCTCGTTCCCAGCGTTTTCCTCAGAGCCTGTTTAGTGAGTCCAACCAAGCGCTCATAAAATCCGCCCCACCACGGCGCGCGCTCCACAATGAACTTCCATTGTATGCGAGAGTTGGCGACGAAGTTCTTAACCTCTTCGTTTCTGATAACTGTCCAGAGTGTGGCCAGATCCCTACTTGTCTTCTTGAACGTGAGCGCGTTGTCACTATAAATAGTGCTCGGTAGTCCTCGTCGAGATATGAATCGGCGGAAAGCAAGCAAAAATGAAGCAGCCGACATGTCACTCACCAACTCGAGGTGTATTGCCCGGGTGACACCACATGTGAAGAGAGCAATGTACGACTTCGTCGTCGTTGCCCCCTTGACGAGAAGAGGGCCAGCAAAGTCGACACCGGTCACTTCGAAAGGAGAAGCCTGGGTGATGCGATCGCTTGGAAGAGGAGCGGTCACTTGGCTCGCTGGCCTTGAATGGAAACGCTGGCACGTTACGCACGCCTTTAAGGCTCTCTTTACCAGCTGCCTCGCCCCGATCACCCAAAACCGCTCCCTCAGTTGCGTCAGTGTGTCCCGTATTCCTCCGTGCAACACCTGTCGGTGACACTGCAAGACGAGAAGCTCGGCCAGGTTGCTCTTCTTAGGTAATACAGCGGGATGCTTCTCGTTGTAGTCGAGTTGGCTACGCTGCAGCCTTCCGTCAACTCTTAAAACTCCATCACTGTCAATCATCAGTGAAACATTTCTCAAAGGTGAGTCAGGTGGAATTCGCGTTCCGTTGGCGACACACGCAACTTCTCTTGGAAATCCCTCTCTCTGTTCACGAAGTATCCAATATTGTTCCGCTTTATTCAGCTCGTCCGATGTGAGGGATCCCAATTCTCGGCTTTGGCGTTTCGTTCTTGCGATGAACCGAAAAATCCACGCTGTCACTCTGATCAGCTTTGAGAGTTTACCGTATTGTTTCAGGTCGATTATGGCCGAACCAGCAGGTGGCGATGTCGTAGCCGGCAATGCACTTGTTTCCTTTCGTTGCTCTAGCTCAGCTTCGTTAAATGTCGCCTCTGGAATCAATCGGGGCCAATCCATCTCTCCCTGGCAAATCCATGGCGCTCCGTTCCACCAGAGCTCGTTTGTCGCCAGCTGCGCAGCTGGTATTCCGCGTGTCAGAAGATCCGCTGGGTTTTCTTTTCCGGGGCAATGTCTCCATGCGAACCCGTCCGTGAGATGCTGAATTTCAGTGACGCGGTTGCGCACGAACTGCTGCCAGCGGTCGGCATTTCCCAGGATCCAATGAGCGCGATTGTTGAATCCGTCCACAGGCAGATGTTCGGGGCTGCTCTTCGAGGGTATCCAAAATATAGCGACATAATCGAGCCGCAAGCAGGCATGCCATTAGTTCCAATCTCGCCAGAGTAATTTCCTTGACTGGCGCAACCCTTGATTTGCTCATCAGAATGGTCGAACTTGTCCCGTTGTCACCCTTCAGAGTGAGGTAGGCGACCGCTCCGTATGCCACTGGACTTGCATCGGCAAAATGTGAAGGCAGGTCGTCATCCCTCCGTTCGTTTGTGACCCGTAATACCGGGGTACTTGAACATCGTGCAGATGAAGGATTCCGTCTAGCCACTCTCTCCAGGCTGCCGCGATGTCGTCAGGTAGAGTGTCGTCCCAGTCGATATTTCTGCGCCACAGCTGTTGAAAGAGGACTTTGGCGCGTACGATAAAGGGAGACAGCCACCCCAGTGGGTCATATATCCGCGCCGTTGTTTGCAGCATGGACCTTTTTGTGGGGTGTTCGACATCCTGAATGCGATCCGTGCACGGAGAGAACGTTAAGCGGTCAGCACATGGATCCCACGTCAGTCCCAAAACCTTCAGCACTCCCCAAATAGCCGAGATGTATGGCGCCACGGGAGTCTCTCTGGAATTGCTGGCGTAGCGTTTCGCTGTTAGATGACCATTTGTGCAGTTTCATTTCCGCAGCTTCAAATATTTCGGTTGCCTCGTTGTACAGCCTCAATGCTGCTTCTTCGCTTTCAGCTCCCGTTAGCAAGTCGTCCACGTAAAGACTGTTCTTGAGCCGACTTGCGGTTTGAGGGTATTGCTCTTCGCATTTCCTCAAGTGGTGTTGGAGCGTTGCGGAGAGCAGAAATGGGCTAGCCGTCGTTCCGAAAGGAACCCGAGTCATGCGCCAAGTTGCAATCGGTGGGAGTGGTTCGCCAGGTTTAGGTGTTGCCTGAAACCACAAAAACGCAACGCATCTCGGTCCGCAGGTCTCACACCAACCTGCAAAAACGCTTGTTCGATGTCAGCAACCAGCGCCACTCGGTGTCGGCGAAAGTTCAGGAGTAAACCGACTAAATCTGCTGTCAAGTTCGGTCCACTCTCCAAGTTGTCGTTGAGTGACTTTGCTGAGTTACCGTGTGAAGAGGCATCGAAAACCACTCGAAGCTTGTGGGAGTCGCGTATCACCGCCTGGTGTGGCATATAATAGAGAGTGTCGGCTTCACTGATGCTGTCATCGACGAGTTCCGCTATCCCCAGTTGATCGTAGTGTCTGATCACTGAGTCGTAATCTTGACACAAGTCTGGATAGTTTTGAAGGCGCCTTGTCAAGTGATGTAGACGCTTCATGGCGATCTCCTTATTGTGGTGCAGCGATGTTACGGGCTTCCAAGGAAGGGCCACCTCGTAACGACCATCCACTCGCTTGATGGTTTCTTCGAAAAATTCCATGGTAGGATTTGGTTCTTTCGTTTTCTCTCGATGTCATTTACTCCAATAGATTCCAGTGTCCAGAATTTGGTAAGTACGTCAGCCGCATTTCTTTCTATGACAGACGTTCGAAGCGCCACTGTTTGTGTGCACTGGGACGATTCGTTACTCCCCTCCACAGGCCCTTGAATAGTCCAACCGACCACCGTTTCAACAGCCTCAGTTTCCTTCAAGCCTAGTGGTGCGGCCAGTTGTGAGCTGCCAAAAGTGATCCGACCCGATTAGCAGCTCGATAGAGTGAGGGTCACCGTCGTTTTGAAGTCGGCAACTTCGTAACCGAGTGCAGCAAGGTGGTCGGTCCATATTTTCGGTGGTGAAGGGATAATTTGGTCACAAATAATGTCTGTCTCCAGAACATCTATCTCGAATTCCCGTTGATCTCTCGTTTTTAGTTTGACAGACACTCTGTTGAACAGCCTTTGTTTTTGATGACCTCCGAAGAATCCAACTGTCAGCCTTTCGCTGCCGATGAGTTTGCATCCTAATCTCTTTGACGTAGCCGATGTGATGTACGAGCGTTGGCTGCCGCCGTCGAACAATATTCGCACCCGAGCTCTGGAGGTCTCTCCGCAACACCAAGCTTTCGCCGTTTGCAGCAAAACTGACTTCTTTGTGGCGGTTCCGCTGCCTGTGACGGTAGCTTCCAGAGTAATGTGCGCGTTTGCGACGGGGTCGTTCGGTTGTCGTGCGTTCGTTTTTGCATACGTCGGGTCACACATCGTGCTGGCGTGCCTTTTATCGCACTTCGCGCATCGTATGTTAGATCGGCATTCTCGAGCCGGATGGCCTCTCTTCGTGCACCTGAAGCACCTCCCATTAGATTGTAAAAGTGTCTTCTTTTCCGCTATCGTTCTCTTTTCGCACAGTTCTGTGTTGTGTGGCTGCTAGCGTCACAAAAGAAGCAATTTTCCTGAGTGGCATTTTGGTGCAGCATTGCAGCAGATGGAGCATGCTTTTCTTTTCTTGCGTGCAATGAGGGGCCTTCTTTGGGACTGTATTTCGGCGATTGCTTTACGTCCATGCTTTGTAGGGCAGCCAGGTTTTCACGGCTTTCAACTTCCACTCGGAGAAAGGACAAGAGTCTCGTGAAGGTGTTTACAGTACCTCTGTCTCCTTCCTCCGTGGTTAGCGATGAACCGTCTGTGGTAGCCTGATGATCGTCAGTTGGGCCGCCTGTCTCCACTACGCACTTACGGCTGAAGTCCAACAGGATCTCTTTCGGCATCGCTCGTTGCACGATGGGCAGCAGCATGGAGCTGAAGCTGTCGAGCTTCCGGCCGAGAGTCTCGAGTCCCCTGATATGCGCTGACACAGTGTCGTAGAGACGCCGAAGTCCGCGCACATCGTCTGAAGCGCGCACAGGTGTAACGTCGATGAGCTTCTTCATGTGCTCCTGGATTAGAAGCTCTTCGTTTCCGAAGCGTTTTTTCAGAAGCTGCTTCGCGTCGTTGTAGCACCGGGACGTTGGGGGTAGGCCGGTAAGCACCGCAGCTGCATCGCCTGTGAGAGATGCCCTCAGGTAGTGGAACTTATCCAGTGTGGAAAGTTGATCGTTGTTGTCCACCACCTGTTCGAACAACTCCCAGAAGGGCTGCCACTCATGCCGTCGCCCACTAAACTTGATCAGCTCAAGCCTTGGCAATTTCACGTTCAGTTTTGTGACGTCGTTGTTTCGATTACGTCACCGCTAACCTGTTGAGCTGATCGAGTCTGGGCAGCTGGCTGGAGAGATTTCTTTTGAGCCGCCGTTCCTTTGCTGCTCCAGCCGTGCCAAGCATTGCCGATACGGTCGTTATATTCTATCACTTGCGTGAATTCTTCCTCCAGGTCGTCTTCAGAAACCAAGGCCTCAATCTCGTTGTTGACAGCGTTGAGCTCTGTCCGTATGGATGTCAACCGGGCATGCAGCACTCCTGCTTCGTTCGGTGTGAGGCTAACTTGCCTGCCCTGCTCACATTCGTTGATGAGACGTGTGGCTTGTGCCCGGAGGACCATGCGTTTTTTGCGCCCGCGTTCCATGTTCACAGTAAACAGTTCGTTGGTAAGCTCACCGGAAGGACGGCATCAGGCGATCATCACAGAGACGTTCCGGCGTGGAATCGTTGGAGCACACTGTAATGTCCACGGCAGGATGAGTCCCGGGTTTCGGCACCAGAAAGTTTGT